>NC_057795.1:327027841-327315341 GCF_018294505.1 Triticum aestivum | reverse complement strand
GTCGCTGTTGCCGGCTAGCAAGCACCCGCAAGGCTTTCGCCTGTAGCAACACAGCCCATCACCTCCACGCAGCCGGCCAAGGCCGACAAGCACTTCCGCCGCCCCGCACACCCCCGCCGCAAAGTGGCGATTAATGTCGTTGTAGTTCTTCACAGGCCTGCAGAAACAAGTGGCAACATATGTTTTCAGAGTTAGGAATGCAGCAATCATTCAGCCTGACGAAAAGTGAAGAGAAAGTCTCTTTTAGTCAAAAACCTGATGGAGTACACTCGGATGTGCGTGTTAGAATCCCACCTCTTTATGTAGCCATTAACGACTACGTAGTCTCCATTGTTGCGTGCGTTGTACAAAAACAATCCAGTTTTAGGTGTGAGGCAAACAAAAACGACCCTTGCAAAATGACAACAATAAATCCCAAGCGCTTACGCAAGGCCTGCATGTACTCCCCGTCGATTGTTTTGAAAAGCAACAAGAAGTTGTCAGCGTCTAATGAAGGCATGATACTATATTTTTTACAGTTTGTGCGGTGAGGAAAATACCAAATCTTGGCCTCGATAGCCCCAGTGCCATCGTCGAGAATGAAGTTGATTTCTTCCGCCGAGTCCGTACGGTTCCACATCTTACCGAGAAGCCACTCATCCAAATAAAAAATGGCTGCAAGAATTTTATGTCAGATAGGATGAGAAAAACATAAAAACTAGCATATATCAACAGTGCCCCACCGTGCTCGGCCCAAGGAATTAACATGGAAACTTGCTTCACAGTCTGGGGGACTAAGTTGTTGGGCGGATAAAGGTACTGGAAAACAACCATTGAATTTTTGTCAGCAAATAAAACTTCCGCTCGTAAACAAAAACCCAAGAACACATACACACACCTGTTGGCTGTAGACCGCTGCAAAGAGCGCCGAGAGCATAAGGGAGCAAGATTCTGAATATATATGCAAAACAAGAGTTGGACGGTGGTGTTAGTAATTACACGCTTGAACCCAATGGAGCGACAATAACTCTGCACTCCTTTGTGGATGCATCCCAAAAGCCTCTTTCCTCTGTAAAATCTAGCTCATCATCCGACAGATCATCACTAACAACCGTGCAGAATATATTCAAATTAACTTCAGTAAAAACGGCGAGCTTCGCACCTCGGATCAGCGCGGCGTAGATTGTTTTTTGCCACTCTCAAACGGTGTCGAACAGTGTCCAGCTAGCTAGACGAAAATAGCAATTTAACACTACCAGACAAGTACCCCACACCTAGAACCTTTTGTAAATAGCCAGAATTAGCCGATTCGTCAGCTCGCCCAAAGAAGCTACTGGGGAACTCTGCTGGTTCAAAAAGGTGTGTGCTCTGTTTGCCTCAAGTACACCTGCAAAGCCAGACGCTAGGTTTCCTTTTCTGGACCCTGACACCATAAAGGCTCGGCTCAACTTTCCTTATAAGCCATGGAGAAATTCAACAAATGATAAATTCAGAACCTTATCCACCAAAGGTGCGGATTTCAAAGCAAACGAAGGGTTTTGATAACAGCCATCCGAGCTAGTGTGGATAGCAAATCCATCCTCTATATATATATATATATATATATAGACAAAAGTTTTTCTATTGGGTAACTCTGCACAGACGGCTATCCTGACCCTTGGAGCTGCTATGGGATCCATGTCACAAGCTCCTTAAAACTTTCCCTACTAGAATTCCATGATTTTTCAGCGTCCGTCCTTATTTCTTCTTTTAGCCGGTGTGGTCACAGTAGGCTCACAGGCTAGAGTGACAGGCCTAGTATATTTCATCATACATGCCCAACGAACGGTGCCCAGACTCCAAAAGTTCGAGTAAGTTGCAGCGTTGCTTTCCCATTAGCCGGCCTTGCAGGTACACACTGTTGGAAACGAAAAAATTGATTCAGAGACCCTCGTTGTCTGGTGCGACACGGTGTGCCACATTATTGGAAACTCCGGCTGTTGCTGCATTTCTGGCCGGTTGCATCAGTTAATATTCAGGAGTAGCATTTACATCTTCAATTTGGTTTCACGATCATCTGCAAATGGTTATAAACTTTTATTGCACATGTTACAGCAAAGGCTATATGAGTCCACTTATTGCGCAACACTCTGATTTGGTTACTTATTGATAGGTTGCATCAAGAGAGGAGAGCAGGAAAAAGATGATGTGGCAATGTTTTCCAGTGGCGCAGAGAGGTATCTGAACTAGGAAGCTCTTCGCACAGGTGAAGCAAGAGCGCGTTAACGTCAACATGACCTTCTGATGTTTGGCTCAAGACGATGACAACTTAGGGGTGATCCTCTTATCAACTCTAGCTTATAATAAGTGATTGTTTAAGTTACTCAAATGCCTGACTGTTTTATCAAGAGATGGAATGAATCACGCTAGTGTCATAAGTACAAATCATACTAGTGCTACATTTTTATGGAAGAATTATATCTTGGTTGACGAATAGCCCATCTTGATTGCAGTGTTACGGCACATAAAATCATGTACTGATGAGTGGTTCTAATCCTACCTAGTATCGTTTCACAAGGCAGCAATGTGCATTCATATTTTCCATCTTAACACTGTCCCAAGTAGTAGTTTGCGTGTGTGTGTGTATATAACAATGTATGTCGTTTAGGCAACTACCGTGCATCGATTGCGTGTCGTGGAACACGCCGAATATATGTCTTCTAGTTAATACAACTTTCTTCAAACTGGGCTAGTGTCAGTCTTGCAAAAGCCTGCAGCGAAACAGTTTGCTCAAAAGCAGGTCAAAACCCTGCGCCTTAGGGCATCTCCAGCCGCGCCCCCCAGAAGGCCTCCTCAGGCGATTTTTTCGCGCCGGCACCGAAAAACGGCCCAGTCGCGCCTGCAGGAGCCCGATTTTCGCCGGCTTGGGCCGAAAACAGCACCGGCGGATCCAGCCCGAACCCGGCGCGCTGGGGGGCGCTCGGGGGCGCCGGGCGAACTGTTTTGGTGCGAAAAAGCCGCGGGCCCGCCGCGTCAGCGACATGGCTCTCTTCTCGGCCCTTCGTCGTCCTCATCGCCTCGTTTTCCGCTGCCTCCGCCCCGTCAAGCCGGAGCCCCAGGGCACACCGGCCGCGCGCGCCCCCGCAGCTCCGGCGTCCGCATCGGCGCCAACGTCTCTCCATCCACCGGCCGCCTCGTCCTCGTCGAGCCCAAGCCGGAGCCCGGCCTCCCCACGGAGTACGAGGAGATAGCCCGGCGCGGCTTCTCCGACGAGGACGCCATGCGGTGGGCGTGGAAAGACTACCTCCGCGACGAGACGGTCCGGCAGCGCCGGGCCCTGGAGGAGATCGCCGCCCGCAAGCGTGGGCGCGAGGACGCCCACGGCGTCGTGGTCCTCGACAGCGACAACAACCACGACGCCGCCCCCGGACCGTCCAACCCACCGCGCCAACCAGGGGAGGGATGCAGCAGGGACGGCGAAGGCGTAGACGGGGGCGGCGGCGGCCGCGACGACGACGACGACGACGACGACGACGACGACGATGGCTGCGGTGACTACATGCGGTTCTACATCCTCCTCGGCATGTAGAACCGCGTGCGCGGGGCGGCGAGGCGAGCGGCGAGGGAGACGGCGGGGTAGCCCGCGGTAGTTTTTTTTTTGTAAAATATGCTTAAGTTTGAACGAACTCGCCGAAGTTTGCAATGAATTTGCGCCGTGTTTAAATTTTTTAAAATACCGTGGGCGCCGCGACTGGGGGGCATCACGGCCCCAGTGCGCGGTTTAGCGTCGGTGCGCTCCTAGGGGGCGATTTTTTGCCCCTCCTAAGGGGCCAACGGCTGGAGATGCCCTTAGCTGTCGCCTGCCAGGATTCCCGAGGCGCATAGTATCGCTACATGACGCAAATTTTCAGAGGCTTGAGTCCTTCACGGGTCCATGATTGCAGCCTGTTGCAATAACTTTCTTGCCCCCCTCACCTCTAACCCAGCTGATGATCCATCAACGCGTTTCAATAGCCATCAACCTGTCGGCTAGCGTCCAGGACGAGATCAAGGTCCATTGACAGAGCATCTAGCAGGTACCTGCCGCTTTGCTCTTCCAGAACCTCATAAACAAGCTTCATCAGGTCAAAGGCTAGAAACGTAGTAGCTTAACTACTTAAGCATGCTAGTTTTCCTGACCCACCTAGTATCCTGATTTCACGCATATCTTCAGTCTCGAATTCTTCACGGGGCACGTACTTGTGGGAGGTGGCGCAGGACTACTAAGTCCTACAGTTTTTTTTCTTTTTGCTAGAAAACTAGGTCCTACAATACAACAGAGTACACACGTGTACACATGTACTGATGTACAGCAGATACAACACACGTTAGGGCATCTCCAACACCGACGCTCAAACCTCCCGCATCAGTTCGGACCGCGCTGTCCGAACATCGGAAGCCATCCAACACGGTTCTGCATCGGTCCGCGAGACGATCCAGACACGATTTCTTCCGCAAACCAAAGACAAACGTGGGGGCTTTGCGGGAGTCCGGACCGCTCCCAAGCCCGCCTCTGACCGTCCTTGGTTTACCAAAAAACCCTCCCCACTCCTGCATGTGCTTCCGGTCCGAAACGGTTAGCGCCGGTCCTGAGACTCAGTGCCCACATTCATGCCCGGCCAAAGCGGACGCGGCCACTCACGGGCGCCGACATTAAAGAGACGTGCTGGCCAAGAGAGCGCCGCCCGCGCCGCTTCCCGGTGCAGGCGACTGCTGCGCGTTCAAATGACACGACGGCCGCCCGTCCGTTCGACTGTCACCCACATTGATGTCACACGGTTGCCGAGGCGTCTCCTCCAGCGCCCTCGGTCCGTCCCTCTGCCGCCCCCCATTGTTATGTAAACCGATGTCCCGGTCATAGCTGTAGTCATCCGCCTTTGATCCCCCGCCAAAGCTCTGACGCCGGACCAAAATAAGAAGATGGCCGCCATTGTTGTCGGTTGGCAGGTTGGCAGACAGTCGGAGGACGACGACGTCCTAATGGAGGACGTGGCCGAAAACGATGAGTCGGCACCACCATCCTCCTCCGCGCCTCCCTCTTCCTCTTCCATGTCTCCCTCGCCGGTGCATTGCACCATGACCATCGGCGAAGCCCGTGTCCATTACATGGACATGGTGCAGTGGGACGAGCAGTTCCGGGAGGTGCAGACCGTCATCCTGCCACTAGGCCTAGTCCTAAATCCGGCTCGTCTGCTATGAAAATGTCGTTTATCGACATTTATCCCTTATCTATAGTTTCCACATATTTGTAAAAGCGGGAAAAAATCAATCTCCCAAAAACTAGTTATGTATGAATACAAAATATAAGAGGGCACCCTCTGCGATGATGTCAAGAACCTTTAAACCACGTGAATAGGCACCTTCTATGTGGCCTCAACGCTCTTTTCATGTTGTTACGTCTATCACACATGGCCTTATCAATAATGATATCATTTCTAAAACAACATACAATGCATTCCCCACTATGTCCTTGCACACTTTTCCAACTCGTCTCCATACTATCCCATAATAGGGGTCGTGGTTGTGTCTACCATGTTGATCATGTCCCCTGTTGTCCTTCTCCGAGAGAAACCATGTCGGACCGCCGTCCTGCCGCTAGGCCTAGTCCTAAATATGGCTCGTCTGCTATGAAAATGTCGTTTATCGACATTTCTCCCTTAGCTATAGTTTCCACATATTTGTAAAAGCGGGGAAAAACCAATCTCCCAAAAACTAGTTATATATGAAAACAACATATAAGGGGGCACCCTCTGCGATGACGTCGATAACTTTTAAGCCACATGATAGGCACCTTCCACGTGGCCTTAATGCTCTTTTCATGTTGTTACGTCTATCACACATGTCCTTACCAATCATGATATTATTGCTAAAACAACATACAATGCATGCCCCACTACGTCATTGCACACTTTTGCAACTCATCTCCATACCATCCCATAAACAGTGGGCACCCTCCGTCATGACATCGAGAACTTTTAAACCACTAGATAGGCACCTTCCACGTGGCCTTAGCGCTCTTTTTCTTTTCAATAACTAACTCCTACTAACGTCAGCACTACCTTATCTTCTCGTAGTGTACATCCCTCTCTATCACTCACTTCATATTATTGTTTCAATCGCTTCTATCTACCTATATTATGGTTAAACACACATATGTGGGACTCTGCACCACGAGAGAGAACTTTAACCCATGCGGTAGGGCACCATTCATATGGCCACCTCACCCTTTTTTCCCTTTTTCGAAATAATGTCCCCTCTTTTTGTGATTTTGCATATTGCATAGTTTTGATTCTCTGACTGGCATCACCATTATCTTATTCTCTCATGTTTTCCATTTCTCTCTCACTTTATATCACATGTTTCTACCATTCCCTACCTATTTATGGTTGAAAATACATACACGACACTGCCCACAAGTTCACCCCGCTGATTTGAATCTCCCCTCCTCAACACACACACACAATCAATAAGAGGTGCTGCTCTTTTTTGTTACAATGTTGACACTTTAAATCACGCTTGATGGGGCACCCTCCATATTGATTTCGCTCTCTTTTCATTTTTTGGGAATAAACTTCCCCTTTCGCACATTTTATTGTTATTATATCTCACACATGTCCTTCTCAATCATGATATTATTGCTAAAGCAACATAAAAGGCACGCCCCGCCATGTCATTGCATGCTAATTTTGCAACACATGTCCATACCATCCCATACACAGTGGGCACCCTCTGCCATGACGTCGAGAACTTTTAAACCACTCGATGCGCACTTTCCATGTGGCCTCAACGCTCTTTTCCTCACTAGTAGAAAAACACCTAATAGTCCTGGTTCACAAGGGCCTTTAGTCCCGGTTCATGAACCGGGACTGATGGGTCGTTACTAATACCTCCACCCATTAGTCTCGGTTCAAACACAAACCGGGACTAATGTGCCTCCACGTGGCCCCGTGCGCCGAGCCCAGTCAGGGGGCCTTTGATCCCGGTTGGTGGCACCAACCGGGACCAAAAGTCCATTTTTTTTGGAAAGTGGCTGCTTTAGGGGTTTTGGGGGTTATTTTTAGGTTGTTATATTAGCTAGCTAATAGAGAGAAGTGTCCTCTCTTATATCTTCGTCCTTGGTTTACCAACGCTGCTGCTATATATGTTCATTTTACCCGCTGATATAATAACTCATGCATGCTCGCATACATCAGCATATATAATAACAAGTACTCATCCTACTAATCATGCATCATCATACAACTTCTACTCGTTATTAATAATAAGTCATACGATCATCATCCTCATAGTCATCGAACCCAACCCTACATAATTGTTCTTAGCACATGATCATCAGTATCAGGTAGGACCTAAACACCCTTAAGGTAAAATAGCATAAAACAATATAGACCCTGACTCTCCATTATGAAGAATGGCGATCATCCTGTCTCCAATTTTTGCCCTTCGCTGAATGTTGCTTCCAAGAAGCTCCTTACGACTGTCCATACATTTTTTCCATTCTTTGATTGTCATGTCTCCACTTCTTTTAGAAACCCGGTATGGACAGTTCAGATTCGTAGGAAGACCTGGTTGTATGTTCAAAACATGAAGGCTACCGTGTGTATACATCAGATGAGGCACACAATCATTCGGGATTATCTGTTGAAAAACATAGTAATAACTTCGTAGTTAGCAATGATATGATGTACTAGTTTTAGAAGTGTGCAAAAAGATGCACGGATGTCGTAATAGTAAAAAATCTTACCAGGGTATCTCCATGGTAGTTACCGTAGTTCAACACGTGCACTAGTGGCACGTATTGACCATAATGTTGAGGAGTTCGATTGTAGACATTGTAATTCTCAAGATCAGTACAAAATGCGACCAGATGATTTTTCTCCTGATAAGTTAGTTCGGAGCCTTCGGTGTAGTAGGTTCTGTCTACCATCTTCCGCACATTCTTTGAAGAATGAAAATAAGCTGTCAATGGAGAATAAGTTGTCAACTATTTTGAAATAAACAATATAAATTACTTAATAACTATGTTAAGCTCACATGGGGGAAGAATTGGAGGTGTATCCACAAGGACGAAAATCGTAGGTCTCTCTTGCTCGATTGTAGGATCACCAAGATCCATGGTGACAAGTATACCCTCATCAAAACCATACATCTTGCAAAGTGCTTCCCAATTTTTGCAACCAAAATGGGTTACACTCTGAGCATTGTACAACTTTACTTGAAAATCCACACCATGATGGGTACTTAGGATAATTTTTTTGGTTTCGAAACTTTCATGGTCTTCAAAACCCATCCTCTCCAAGACATAGCGTCTTGCAAAGCATGGGATAAGCTAGTCGAATTGGAAAAGATGAAAAATATTGTCATGATTAAAATAGTTGAAGTCATGAGTAATTACGAAAAAAAACTATTGTCGTCGGTTGCGTACCGTATGAACATCGAAGGTCTCCTCGAGCTTAATGCTGAAGCGACGATCTTCGTCCAGCTCAATGAACCTGTCGCAGATACCTCGGTCGTCGTGGCACCAGTCGCACTCCCCCGGGCGGTTTTCGTCGTCCGAGTACGACATTTCCGGCCTATGTTCATAATTCAAATATTAAACTAGATTATTAATCACGGGTTGACTATCGGTGATGTACGTAGCTCCTCCTTTCATTCCCGAGTGCATTATTACATCAAATTGTCTAGCACACGGGAATGAAGGAGAACTTATCCAATATGAGCATTCAATAAGCAAAACCAAATCATAAAATAAGCAAAACCAAATCATAAAATAAATAGTATTCAAATTAGCATGCATTCAATAATTATAAGCAAAAGTACATCATCTCTTGGTGTCCGTACATCGTCGAATATTATCACTAATATAGCATCACTAATACAACTAGAACCGTAGCGCCCGACGGGTATCGATGTGGGCGGTGGACACCCAAAGATAAGGAACCATCACAGGATCATAGCTCCAGTGAGATCCCTGGAGAACCTGACAGGTATTGTCGAATCTGCCCTCCAATGCAACCATGTAGCGACGGACGTGCTCGTCCTCCTCGCTGACACGGTGACGTACCACCTCCGCGGTGTCCGGAAGCCTCGGCACCTTACTGGCCCACGCGACCGCCACCAAACAAGGATCGGGTCAACAATGGGCTGCCTCCTCACCAACCTACGTCCCCCGGAAGGTAGCACCTCCCAATACCAGCCCGGCGGAGCCCAGTCCCGAACATGGCCCTGATCAAGCAAGCCTCCATCGCCGAGTCGACGACGACGAGGATGCGGGATAGGCATCGCCGACGTCGATGCGGGAACTACTTCTATATATAGTTAAATAAAGTAGTTTTATTAATTAAATCAACTAGCTAGTTCAACTACTAAACACTTACTATAAATAAATAAAGTAGTACTTACTAAAAACAAACTACTTCTATATATAGTAAAATAAAGTAGTTTATTAAATCAACTAGCTAGTTCAACTATATATGAAGCACTTACTATAAATAAAATAAAGTAGTACTTACTAAAAATAAACTAGTATTTTTCTAACTAATTATATTAAACACTTTCTCTTCTTATTTTTTTCATTTTTCTAAATACGTACTATGAACAAAAAAATCATTAAAATTCTATAAACAAAATTACAACAGAAAAAAATCATAAAGATTCTATGAACAGAAAAAAATCATAAAAATTTGACATATTCGATCTTTGCATATATATGATAAAAAATCTATGAACTACACATCTAAATTACTACACATCCAACAAAAAAATCTATGAACTACAAAAAAATCTAAACAAAATCTAACAAAAATCATAAAAAATCTAACAATAAAATCTACTAACAGAAAAAAAATCTAACATAATATGAACAAATTAATTACACAATCTAAATTACACAATATGAACTACATATCTAAATTACACCACATCTAATCTAACAAATAAATCTATGAACTAACAAAAAAATCTAAAAAAATCTAACATAATATGAACAAATTAATTACACAATCTAAATTACACAATATGAACTACATATATAAATTACAACAAATCTAATCTAACAAATAAATCTATGAACTAACAAAAAAAATCTAAAAAAAATCTAACAAAAATAAAATGAAGTTGCTCACGGCCGGCGCCGGCGCCGGCGACGGTGACGGCGAGGTGCAGCAGGGCGGGCGGCGACGTCGGTGCAGGGCGGCGATGGCGTCGGGGCGGCAGGGCGGACGACGACGGCAGCGGGGCGGGGCGGCGACGGCGCGCATCGGGGCGGCAGGGGACGGCGTCGGGGCGGGGCCGTCGTGGGACGGGGCGGCGACGGCGTCGGGGCGGGGCGGCGACGGCGAGGTGGCGGCAGGGGA
Source organism: Triticum aestivum (assembly GCF_018294505.1). Taxonomy (NCBI): domain Eukaryota; kingdom Viridiplantae; phylum Streptophyta; class Magnoliopsida; order Poales; family Poaceae; genus Triticum; species Triticum aestivum. Next base: position 327,304,989 of record NC_057795.1, on the reverse strand, counting down.
CGGCGCGCGGCGTCGGGAGAGATCGAACTCGGGGCGGGGCGGCAGTGCTACTTATATAGCAAAGGCTTTGGTCCCGGTTCTTACGCCAAACCGGTACCAATGCACGCCTTTTGTCCCGGTTGGAGCCACTAACCGGGACCAAAGGCCTCTTTTCGGCAGCCCAAAGGGCGGGAAACGAGGACCTTTGGTCTCGGTTGGTGGCTCCAACCGGGACAAAAGGCGGCATTGGTAGGGCTGCCGAAAAGAGGCCTTTGGTCCCGGTTGGTGGCTCCAACCGGGACAAAAGGCGTGCATTGGTACCGGTTGGTGGCACCAACCGGTACCAAAGAGGGGTATTGGTACCGGTTGGCTCCACCAACCGGTATCAATGGATTCGTCTAATTTTTTATTTTCTGCAACTATTTTTTAGTGGATTCTTTCTGCAGCTGTTTTTTTAGTCCCGCCTCGCCAAGCGAGAGGCACTCGCAGCTGTTTATAAGTCCTGAGTGCAGAGACGATGAAGAAGAGGCTCAATGCTCACTTGCACGTTGATTAGCTTCAAGCCTTGAGGAATAGGGGTAGACTGCACAGAGCTATGTGCAGTGCAGTTGACACTATTCCGAAAGGCTTGAAGCAAATTAACGAGCATTGCGCCTCTTTTTTATTTTTAATGACTTATTTTTAATAGTTGTGATTAACTTAACTAAAAAATGAGCATAGATGCTTATTTTTAATGACTTATTACAACTTAGAAATAAGAAAAAAAAATATAGCAAAAAGAAAAAGAAAAAAACTATATAAAAAACTACTCAGAAATAAATAGAAGCAAAAATAGTTGTGATTAACTTTACTTAAAAAATGAGCATAGATGCTTATTTTTAATGACTTATTACAATTCAGAAATAAATAGAAAAAAATAGTTGTGATTAACTTAACTAAAAAATGAGCATAGATGCTTATTTTTAATGACTTATTACAACTCAGAAATAAAAAGAAAAAAATAAATATAGCAGAAAAGAAAAAAAACTATATAAAAAACTACTCAGAAATAAATAGAAGCAAAAATAGTTGTGATTAACTTTACTTAAAAAATGAGCATAGATGCTTATTTTTAATGACTTATTACAATTCAGAAATAAATAGAAAAAAATAGTTGTGATTAACTTAACTAAAAAGTGAGGATAGATGCTTATTTTTAATGACTTATTACAACTTAGAAATAAAAAGAAAAAAATAAATATAGCAGAAAAGAAAAAAAAACTATATAAAAAACTGCTCAGAAATGAGCATAGATGCGCTTATAGAGAAAATTCAACCTAAATTCATAATAAATTTCTACTAATTTCAGAGAAATTCATATGAATTTAGATTAAATTTCCTGTATAAGGGCATCTATTTTCATTTTGAGAGGAGCTCAACAAAGGGAGAGAGGGAGGGGCTTATAAAACCGGTCTGATTCCCCTTCGGTTGGCGAGGTGGGACTAAACTCTGACCACAACGAGGGTCAACCCTTTAGTCCCGGTTGGTGGCGTGAACCGGGACTAAAGGTCAGCCTTTGGTCCCGGTTCAAGCCACCAACCGGGACCAATGATGGTGGACCAGGAGCGAGGCGCATTGGTCCCGGTTCGTCCAACCAACCGGGACCAAAAGGTCCAGACGAACCGGGACCAATGGCCCACGTGGCCCGGCCGGCCTCCGGGGCTCACGAACCGGGTCCAATGCCTCCATTGGTACCGGTTCTGGATTGAACCGGGACTAATGGGCTGACCTGGCCTGGACCATTGCCCCATTTTCTACTAGTGCCTTTTCAAAACTAACTCCTCTACTTCGTGCCTTTTTCCTGTTGGACAATTCTTTTTTTTGAAACCCCCTCCCATATATTAATTAACTTAAAATATTCATACAATCATCCGTTACAAAATCAGCCACGTAGGGCAGAACACTATTAAGGAGCACACCATCGGACCTATTATCAAAGCTGAACTTCGCAATCTCGTGCGCCACCCTATTAGCCGTTCTTTTAATTTTTGATATCTTGCAATTTATCATCATTTTGGCTAAACTCAAAGCTTCTATCTTTAGATCCACCAGAGGAGACCTGCCTAGAAGATCATTTCGAAGGAAAGAAGCCACAAAAGAATAATCCGTTTCTAAAATGATGGCCTTGTGGAGAGTAATACCAATGTATAGCCCCGCAAGGGTCGCTCTCAGTTCCGCTTCTTCCGCGCTATTGCACACCCCAATATAATCCCAGGACGATATGATAACTTCTCCAGTATGGTTCCTGGCCACGACGCCCACACTTGCAGCCCTTAAAGCCTCCACATAACTTGCATCAACATTAATCTTAATGATCTCCGCAGCGGGAGCCTGCCAAGTCACAAGATTCTTTCGCATATCATTAGTAAAATTTAAGCCATCCACCCTCTCTTTACCTTTGATGCTAATCTCCATCTTGACATTGGGATGACAGGACGAGAAGGACGTCCAGTAATTCTGAATGAACCTCACCGAGTCAGAGATTTTTTCCTTTCCCTTACCAAAAATCAAATCATTCCTCAGATGCCAAGCCCTCCAAAACATGAATATAATTTGCTCACGCAACGGTGGCCTTACTTGATCCAATAAGACAAGTAACCAATCCGGCCCCATAAAATTGAAAACCACTTCATCTGGTAAATTCCATACCTCCCTTACCGCGAGACGTAACGCATGAGCCTTAGGACAGCTTACCAGTGCATGAAATACAGATTCATCTTCTACGCCACAAATCGAGCACAGACCAATGGTAGTTTGGTGGTGTTTAACTCTGTTAACTTGAACCGCCAAACTTTGTGTCGCAGCACGCCATGCAAAAATTCTGATTTTCTGAGGGACCTGAGCCTTCCAAATAATATTCCATAGCCTCCTTCACCCATTAGCAGCACCACTTGAACTCCCTAACTCAATCATAGAGTCCTTAAGTTTGAGCGCCAACTTATACGCACTTTTAACTGAGAATAAACCATTTTTTTCGTAGTGCCAAGCAATGAAATCTCCATCACCGACAGTCAGAACACGCAACTTCAAAATTTCGTCCGCATCATGTGGAAAGAACAGATGCCGAATAAGATTCTCATCCCATCTTGTTGAGCCACTAATGAATAATTCAGACACACATTTGAGTCTGGTTCTGTTCCTTTTTGCTGAAATTTGAAGCCCCGAATCTCTAGGAAGCCAATTGTCTCTCCAAATATTTATATTTGCACCGCCGCGAACTCTCCAAATGACCCCCTTTTTCAGCAGCTCAAGACCATGCATAATACCTTGCCAAGTAGTTGATGTCACCTGAGGGAATACAATGTCTAGCAAATGCCCATGAGGATAATACTTTGCTTTCATCACCTTTGCACATAACGAGTCCGGAAAGACCAATAAACGCCAAGCCTGTTTCGCCAAAAGCGCTTGATTAAATAATCTCAAATCTCTAAAGCCCATACCTCCTTCTCCTTTGGGTCTTGTCAACTTATCCCATGCTAGCCAATGAGTTCTCTTCCTATCCTCCTGGTCACCCCACCAAAAATTCCTAATGATTTGGGATAACTCTTCACAAATAGAAGCAGGAAATTTAAAAATCCCCATGGCATAGACCGGAAGAGACTGAATGACTGACTTAATCTGGAGCTCCTTCACACCACTAGAAGCATATTTTTCTATCCAGTCTGAAACCCGCTTAAGCGCTTTATCTTTTGTAGATTGGAATTTACCAGCCTTCATCCGCCCTTCCGGCACAGGTAAACCAAGATATTTATCCTCAAAACCATCAGAGGTGATTTTGAGAACCACCAAGATAGAAACTTGATCTTCCAGGCTACACTTTTTACCAAACAAAATGGAGCATTTATCCGGACTTAGCAATTGACCCGTCCCCTCCTCATAAGCAGCCAGAATCCGTTTAATGACCAGAGCTTGCTCCAAAGAACCCTTAAAAAATAGGAGGCTATCATCCGCAAATAATAAATGTGAGACCCCTGGAGCATGTCTGTTCAGCCGAAAATCCTGAATAACCCCCTTCGCCGTAGCATCATGGAGTAACAACGATAGAGCCTCAACCACAAATAGGAAAAGGTAAGGAGATAGAGGATCCCCTTGCCTGAGGCCACAAGAAGGTTGGAACGAATCTAACAACTGACCATTAAACCGCACAGAAAATTTCACTGACGTCACACAGATCATAATCCACTTAACCCACACTGGAGCAAAACCATATGCCCGAAGCATACTTTCCAAGAACCTCCAGTCTACACGATCATATGCCTTGGCTAGGTCCAGCTTGTACGCACAATATTCACCTCGGCTGTCTTTTAGCGTACTCAACGAATGCATACATTCAAAAGCTATAAGAGCATTATCAGAAATTAATCTTCCAGGGATGAACGCACTTTGGGTTGGAGAAATCATACCGTCCAACTGAGGTCTCAGTCTGTTGACAAGACACTTGGAGATAATTTTATATATGACATTGCATAGACTGATTGGCCGAAAATCTTTTATCGACTGGGGGTTCTTCACTTTCGGAATAAGCACAATAGTTGTATTATTTATCCCCTCCGGCATACATCCCGATATAAAGAATTGTTGAACTGCACGAACAATATCTTCCTTTAGCAAACCCCAATTCCTATGGAAAAAGCCAGCTGGAAAACCCATCTGGCCCTGGAGCCTTCAACGGACCAATTTGAAAGAGCGCATCACTAATCTCTTGTTCAGAAAAAGGCTTACAAAGATCCTCATTCATCTCATCATTCACCAGAGGTTTCACAAGAGAGATAATATAAGAAGGGTTTACTGTCTTGTCACAAGAGTAGAGATTCTTAAAAAAAGAGTCTGTGATACCTTTCATCTCGTCCACATCATGAGAGAGGGAACCGTCGCTCCTTTTAAGGGCCGAGATATTATTCTTCTTAGCTCTCCATGTGGCCTTTCGCTGAAAGAATTTTGTATTCCTATCACCCCATTTCATTTTGTCCAAACAAGATCTCTGCTTCCACATGATTTCTTCCTTAATCAAAAGTTCATCCATCTCCGCCAGGATTTTCTTCCTTTCCATAACAGCAGTATGGTCATTTATTTTGAAGAGCAAATTTAATCTCTTTCGCGCCGTTTCAAGCTTTTTGGGCAAATAACCAATATGTTCCTTACTCCACCCATGAAGAGACTTCATAAGACTGTCCAACTTATTTGCCACATCTCCCAGGTCACTGACATGCGTACTTTTATTCCAAACCAATTCAATTTGATCATTCAGCACCCCAACCTCTCTCTCCCAGTACGCTTCATATCTCAGATTTTTAATAAGCATCCCGGGACGAGGAACTCCCGTCACTTGAATAAGAAGAGGACAATGATCTGACCTTGAACTGATAATATGTTGGACCGTACAATTAGGGAACATGGAGGACCACCGAGGACAAGCCACCGCACAGTCAAGATGCACTTTCACATTTTTGTGACCTTCCTTCTTGTTATTGTAAGTCCAAGGAACACCCGAAAAACCCAAATCAAATAAATTGCATTCCGATAAAACCTCACGAAAATTTGCCATAAGTTTATCCGACCGCTTATTCCGAGAAAAATGCTCATTCTGCCACATAGCTTCGTTAAAATCACCAACCATAAACCATGGTCCGTTCCCAAGCGGCTTAATACGCCTTAACAATTCCCACATCACATACCTTTGGCTTGCCCTTGGTTCACCATAGACAAAGGTACTTCTCCATTTACTGCCATCTTCTTTGCAAATGTACATATCAATAAAATGTTCACCATATTTGTTCAGCTGCAGAGTATAAAGGTCATCTTAAAAAACTGCTACACCTCCACCTTTTCCTGGCAAAGAAACAACAAACACATTTTTCATACCCAAGCGGTAGCGCAAACTCTCAACATACTCTTTATTTTTCCTTGTTTCAGAAAGAAAGATAACGTTGGGTCGGTGTGTCTTTGAGAGGCACACCAACTCTTGGACTGTCCGAGGTTGACCCAGACCTCGGCAGTTCCAGCTAATTATTTTCATGGCTCCTGACGGGCGATATCATGCTCGCCCGTCAGTTGACCGGCAGCCCCAGGTCCGGTTGCTTCCTTAGTATTGTTCCCTACATCTTTTCCATCCTCTACATCTTTTTCATCCCCTACAGACTCTCTTCTTTTGTCCTGATCCATCTCCACTCCCCCATCTACCTCTTCAGTTACATGAATAGTAGACCCATCTATGCCTACTCTAGTACCAACTCTTTTACAATTCATACTCACATCCATATCATCCCTAACCTCTAGACTTTCAGTACTAGTACTATTCATGCTTAACACGAAGTCTTTGTCATCAGGGGATCGCCTCTTGCTACCTGCCGTACTCTCAAGCATGGCAGCAAAAATCATCTTGCGACTGGAGAGCTCGCTGCCGCTGTTTGGTGGCGTGGGGATGCCAAAAACCACATGTTTAGCACATGCAGATTGCACCATCTCCTTCTCTTCCTGCTCTTCTCGATGAAGCCTCTTCCATCGCTGGACTCCAGCAGTAGCCAGAGCACGCTGCTGTACGCCATCAGCAGCAGCACCCTCGCGACCACCATGAGCTTTAGCCTTCGCCTGATCCATAGGCTGTACATCCCCCATCTGCGGCTGCTTCTGCATAGACGCCATAGCAGCAGCAGTAGGAGACCTAGGAGCACCCAGGTTAGAGTGGAGGTGCTCCCCAGGTCCCTTATCCATCAGCTCGCTCATTTGACCAGCCGGAGCTCCTGAGTTGGTGTTGAGGAGTGCTCCAGCCATGTCATTGGACGCCTCTAGGCCTCCAGTAGCAAACTGAATAGGGGGCCCATTGCTGGAGTTGTTGGTACCCCCGCCAACGAGCACAAGCTGCTCCAACGCGTTTGGTGCGTCAGTGGCAACCGGAGCAGAACCGTCCACCGAAGCTGACGCCGTAGTCGTATCTGCAGCAGCAGACAAGTATAGTCTTTTGACCGCCGAGGCCACCTCCGTGATCACCTTGTCCTTCACCGGCTTCTTCCCAAAATCGATTTGTCTACGAGCAGAGGCCCAATACGGAGGCGCCCTTATGTCGGTGGAGTAGGACGCCTTCCGCAGCTCTTTGGGCATGCTGCAGAACTTCTCTGTCGTGTGTCCCACCACTCCGCAGCAAAAACAGAAGTTTGGCAGCTTCTCATACTTGACATCGAAAAGGATCGGTTTGGTGCTACCTTTTGGGGTTATGTCGACGTTCTTCCTCAATGGCTTCTCCACAGGGTGCTGAACACGAACACGAAGATGCTCGTCAACGATTTGATTGTTGCGGTGCGACACGGCGAGGACGGTGCCGAGCTTCTTTCCAAGCTTCCACCCCATGTCTTCAGTCTTGAGGATGATGGGCAACCTATGAATTTGCACCCAGATACTTAAAGAATCTAGGCGCACGTCCACAGGGTTACCCACGCCGTCGAAGTCCTTGATGAGCACTGCGTCGTTCTGGTAGTGCCACGGCCCAGCTTGAAGAACACGCTGCCGGTCCCCCTCCTCGGAGAACGTGACGACGAAGCGCCCATCGCTGCTCGTGACCCGTTGAGGGACCGCAGTGCCACGGAGCCTCCACGCCCCTCGCAAGCTGTTGACGACGGTGTTGTGGTCCACCGGGTACTGCGACAGCACCCGAGCCACGACGAGCTTGCCCTTCACTGCCTGTATGGCCGCCTCCATGTCGATGACGATTGGCACGTCCTCCTCGTCTGACAGCATGGCCACTTGCTTGCCTTGCCTACAAGGAGCCGGAGGATCTTATGGGACTGCCGAGAAGCCAATGGTGGCGCTGGGGGTGATGGACAGCATCAGTCCAGTCGGACCCCCAACAGCAGCGGTTCCCCTCTGTGGCAGGGGGGTGGACAAGTCCACCGCCGGAGTGCCGAGCTCATCACCCTGGGCACCAGCAGGCTTCAGCCGTGTAGCTTCCACGTTGGGTGGCTGCTGATCCCTGTCGGATGCCATCCTCCCCTGGTTCACCTGGTTCAGACACAAAGAACAGAGAGCAGGAAACGAACACACTTGCTGAAACTGAAAAATGGCCTGCTGCATAACCTGAAACTCGCCCCTCAAATACTTGTCTTCACCCCCAAATTTCGCCCTCAAATCAACAGAATTAATCCCCAAATTAATCTGGTACAGGAGCCCCTCCTTAACCGTGGTCAAATTGGATTTAACGCACAGGGAAACTGCAGTTTCTTCCGCCCCTTTACTCGCCGGATCCGCATCTTTCATGGCAAAATCAGAGGCCGTGAACTCCGCCTCTGTCACCGCGTCGGTCATCACAGCCATGGCCACCTTCAAATCCCCCTTGCCCAGCTCTGAATTGAAAAACTTACTCACTTTATCCCGCATATGACGTAGGCAAGCCTCCGGATCACGAGCACGGCGAAGGATCTCCCTCCCCCGTCTTCTTAAGGTGCTCCACTCCTGTCCAGAGTAGCCACCCACCACTAGCCGGTCCTCCCGCTGGGCGTGGCCCAGCGCCAGATCCGGCGCCCCCGCCGCCATGGGCGGCATCCGCAGGTCGCCTAGGCTGTCGCCAGAGCCCCCTGGACGAAACGTTATTTCTTTTGCGAATGATCCTGTTGGACAATTCTAATTCACCTACTAACGCCAACACTACCTTATCATATTGCACATCCCTCTCTCTCTCACTTCATATCATTGTCTTGACTACTTCTACCTCTACCTATATTATAGCTAAACATACATGTGGCACTCTGTGCTGCGGGGGTCTTTACGTCACGACGTTGAGCACTTTAACCCACACGGTTGGGCACCATTCATATGGACACTATGCCCTTTCCCTTTTTCGAAAATAATTTCCACTCTTTGTTGGATTTTTTGATATTGGACAGTTCTGATTTTCTGATTGACATCACCATTATCTTATTCTCTCATGTTGTCCATCTATTTTATCACTTTATATCACTATTTTCTACCATTTTCCGTGGCTGCCTATTTATAGCTTAAAATACATACACGACACTCCTCACAAGTTTGTCACACAGCTTTAAACCCCCCTCCCACACAATCTCATAAGAGGTGGTGCTCTTTTTGTCATGATGTCGAGCACTTCAAATCACCCTTGATGCAACACCGTCCATATTGCTTTTGCTCCCTTTTCATTTTTTGGAAATAAACTCCCCTTTCGCACATCTTATTACTGTTACGTCTATCACACAAGTCCTTATCAATCATGATATGATCCCTCAAACAACATACAAGGATGCCGTTGCACACTTTTGCAACACATCTCCATACCATCCCATACATGGTGGACACCCTTCGCCATGACGCCTAGAACTTTTAAACCACTTGATAGGCACCCTCCATGTGGCCTCGACGCTCTTTCCTTTTCAAAAACTAACTTCTCTGCTTCGTGGCATTTTCATGTTGGATAATTCTAATTCACCTACTAACGTCAACACTACCTTATCTTCTCACATTGTACATCTGTCTCACTTCATATCATTGTTTCGACCACTTCTATCACTACCTATATTATGGCTAAACACACATATGTGGCACTCTGTGCTGCGGGGGTCTTTACGTCACGACGTTGAGCACTTTAACCCACGCGGTTGGGCACCATTCATATGGACACTACGCCCTTTCCCTTTTTAGAAAATAATTTCCACTCTTTGTTGGATTTTTTGATATTCGATAGTTCTGATTTTCTGATTGACATCACCATTATCTTATTCTCTCATGTTGTCCATATATTTTATCACTTTATATCACTATTTTCTACCATTTTCCGTGGCTGCCTATTTATAGCTTAAAATACATACACGACACTCCTCACAAGTTTGTCACACAGCTTTAAACCCCCCTCCCGCACAATCTCATAAGAGGTGGTGCTATTTTTGTCATGATGTCGAGCACTTCAAATCACCCTTGATGCAACACCATCCATATTGCTTTTGCTCCCTTTTCATTTTTTGGAAATAAACTCCCCTTTCGCACATCTTATTACTGTTACGTCTATCACACAAGTCCTTATCAATCATGATATGATCCCTCAAACAACATACAAGGATGCCGTTGCACACTTTTGCAACCCATCTCCATACCATCCCATACATGGTGGACACCCTTCGCCATGACGCCTAGAACTTTTAAACCACTTGATAGGCACCCTCCATGTGGCCTCGACGCTCTTTCCTTTTCAAAAACTAACTTCTCTGCTTCGTGGCATTTTCATGTTGGATAATTCTAATTCACCTACTAACGTCAACACTACCTTATCTTCTCACATTGTACATCTGTCTCACTTCATATCATTGTTTCGACCACTTCTATCACTACCTATATTATGGCTAAACACACATATGTGGCACTCTGTGCCGCAGGGATCTTTTCATTTTTTTGGAAATACCCCCCCCCCCCCCCCCGCACATTTTATTGTTGTTACGTCTATTAGACATGTCCTTCTCAATCATGATATTATTGCTAAAACAACATGAGAGGCTCACCCCACTATGTCGTTGCACACTTTTGCAACCCATCTCCATACCATCCCATACACGGTGGGCACCCTCCGGCAATACATCGAGAACTTTGAAACCACGTGATGGGCACCTTCCATGTGGCCTCATCGCTCTTTTCCTTGTCAAAAACTAATTCCTATCGTTTGTGGCCTTTTCATGTAGTACAATTCTAATTCACCTACTAAGGCCAACACTCCCTTATCCTCATATTATACATCCCTCTCTCACTTCTATATCATTATTTATACTAAAAGAGTTGGATCTCTTTGGCACGACGTCGAGCACGTAAAACCACACGTGGTTGGCAACGTCCATATGGCCTTTGCACTCTCATCCATATGGCCTCACTCACCTGGACCATCCACATCCACGGCGACAGGCTCCTTTGGCAAGAAGGAAATAGTCATCTTCTCTGGCAACAAGGAGGACCACCAGCGGCTTTGTCTCCTCTTGGAGGCTGCTTTGACGGACGAAGAATTCCCCCGTCAGATGGAGATCATGACGGAGCGTTCACTTCGTTAGATGGGCCCAGCGCCACCATCGCCGATGCGTGTGAGGGAGGATCCACCGTCGCCGCCGCAGGTTCGTGTTAAGTGGGAGCCGGCATCCCCACTCCGGTAGGTGTAGGACAAGCCGACGTCCCCGCCGCGTAACCGCGGCCTCCACATCAGCGACCATGTGAAGCAGGAGCCGGCATCCACCTCGCGGCTCTGCCACGTGAAGAAAGAGTCGGCGTACAGCCGCTATACGCATGGGCCCTCATCGCCACCACGGCGCCACCGCTGGAAAACGGAGGATCTGCGCCCGTGATTGCCAGGGCGTGTGGACGCATCCTCCACTACCTTGGAGGCGGCGGTTTCGATGGTGCCTTCGGCTCTCGGGTCCTGGTATCCGAGGCCGAGCGCGCGGCTGCAGGTGAGGTACCAACGACGCAATGGCGGTCGCCGCTCCGCGTTCGCCAAGAGGGACGTAGCGCCAGAGTGGGTCCGCAACGACCCGGACCTCATCGCTTCGTCACCACCGCGGAGACGGCCGCCAGGTGATGCCGCTACGTTGACGGCAAGCTCGCCAAGATTGGCGAGGAGTGGTCGCTTAGCGACTGCTCCGCTGACACCGACGAGGGCAAGGCCACCGCCCGCGCCTTCGTCAGTGGCCAGGGCGGCCCTTCGCACCGCGCAGCAGGAGGCCGGGCCGCTCCTCTGCGAGCGTCAGGCAACCGCCGGAGAGGGTTGCCGCGGCCCTCCGACATCCTTGCACCGTTGGAGGGACGACGACGACGACATGGATGCCGACGGCGGTGTGGCAGAATAGGGCGACCACACTTACGAGGTGGTCATCCGATATAGGGTTTAGTGTTTTTTAATAGCTTTTAGTAAAATGGTCGAAATATCGTTAGTTTATGTAAATTATATTAGAACTTGAATGAATATCCGTCTGGTTGGCACGAATTTAATCTGGTTTGTTGAAAAAGATTTTGCAATATATGCGGCTAGCGTTCGTTGACGTCCTTTCGCATCTGTGTTCATCGACTAATCCTCACGGTAGGCAATTTACGGGTTGCATTAGAGATGCTCTTAGGACCCATTCACGGACCAATGCGGCACCATGTTGAATGACTTTGACGGTCTGGACGAATATGAGCGGTTTGAGGGCTCTAAGAAAGCGTGGCTGTTTAACGAATCCTACAGAAACGGTCTCAGCACTGCTTAAACCAAATTCACATGCGAAGCAGATGGTGTCCAAGGGATCAATGTCTGGTGCAGTGGTGCTATACAGCTGGTGCTATTTCAAAGTAGTCTGCCTACATCTTTCAGGTCTGCGTTTCCCAGTTGCGAGACAGGAGCTACTGGACTGCCTGCAAAATGACAACCCACGTACAGACAAACTAGTTGTCAAACGGACTTTGTGTAAAACGAGCGTCGCTACTTGTCAAACTAGTTGGTCACGGACGGTCAAAGATATCCTACTGCATACACTAGACGTCACAGCAAGCCCCTGCCTCGCATCTTGTCATATCGATCCACAAACCATTCCTACCGCCGCCGGTTTTCTCTTTGCAAAGGAGCAAGATCTCCGGCGAACTAGATGAGTCAGTCCGGTGGAACAACAACAGCAGGCGGTGGTGGAGGGGGTTCAGTTTGTCTGGATTCAGGTATTCCATGCCACTCAAACCGCATTAGCTTCAGTATAGCCTGTTTTTGATTGATTAGCATGCTGGTTTTCTTCAATCGCGGTTGAATAGTAGCAGTTGCGGATCCACCATTGGAGCCAGATGAGGCGGCAGTCCCAAGTGGGCGGCGGCGGAGCAGTGACTTCCGCCTACCAATTTTCACTGCGGTAGTGAGCAGTTTTCATGGCGGATCGGCTGTTTCCTGGTTCTACGAGGCAGTCGGTCGTGAGGGTGTCTGGTTGAGGAAGAGAGAAACAACTTTCGGCTGAGCCGGAGAGACATCGCGCACGAACGCTGCCGGCCACCAAAATGATCGATTCAGTACTAAACTACCACGAATCGATGCCCCTAGCCATAGTCACTTGATGCTTCTCCACACGATGAAAAAGAGTTCATGCTAATAGTTTCTAATAATTTTTCATGCTTCTTTTGATAGTTGGATGCAATGAGTTTTTTGAAAGTAGACTTGCATTTTCTATATGAAAAATAGAACTTCAATGTTCGCCCCGGATAGCTTCAATTATTTTGTCCGCCACTTAATAGTAGGTTTCTCGTGTATAATGGATGTGCGGAATTATTACGTTTCCCTACCAAATATGTACATATGTAGTGTTTTAATATAAACTCGAATGCTCGTCATATACGGTTTATCTTTACATCTATGACAAAAAGGCGAAGACAAGACTAAAGCCACCACATTACAAGGCGAGACAGGTCAGGGAGAAGGCAAGGGTGAGGATGCTCCTATCTCGGATGAACAAGATCTTAACAATGCGAACATTGAAGGATGGACAAGGAGAGAACGGTACTATGGTTTCTAAGTTTCATTGTCACATCACTATGTTCTGTCCTGTAATCGGTTCAAAAATATTGTTCTGTCTTGTAAACATTTATAATCAACTTTATGACTTCACATGTAGGAATCGACAGGGCGCTGCATCCAGGAAACCAAGTTCAGACAGATGCAGTCAGATGGAGATAGCACTTGGGAATGCTGGGAAGATTGGGCAGGAAATTGTTTTTCAACCATTTAAAGGGATGCAATTCGACTCAGAGAAGGATGCATACAAATTTTTCAATGCGCAATGCATATTCTTGGGAAATTGGTTTTGGTATCAAGCATGGCAATAAATACATAAACAAGAACGGATTCAAGACGATGCAGGACCTTTTGTGTTCATGCGAGGTAACAAAATGCATTAAACACGTATTATTAGTCATTAATATTTTTTTTGATTGATCTGACTCCGGGTTTTTCATTTAGGGAACTCACAAAAAATTCAACTCTAGGTCTAGTAGAACAAACTGCCCTGTGATGGTTAGATTGCTTCGCACAGAGGACGATGGATGGTACTACGGAGAGGTGGTATTAGAACACAACCACGAGTTGGCAGCTAGTGTAGGTGAAAGAAAGTTATGGAAGTGTCACAAGTATGTCGACTCATCTATGAAGGACATTGTTAGGCACTTGCGTTCTAACAATGTTTCACTGACCAAGGTATATGGGGTGATGGCTGACATTCATGGTTCACATGATGACGTCCCATTCCGTAAAAGGTCTCTCAAATCCATGTGTGCTTCCATAGCTCACGAATGTAGTCAAGATGATATCAATAAGACACTGGATTTATTCACAAGCATGCAGGCAGAAGGAACTGGATTCTTTTTCGCAGTTAAAACAGATGAGGAAAGAAGGGTGTCTGGTCTGTTTTGGTGTCATCAAAAGAGCAGGGCTGATTACAGTTGCTTTGGAGATGCCGTGACATTCGACACGACTTACAAGAGCAACTTCTATGAGATGCCAGTTGGACTATTTGTTGGAGTCAATAACCATTATCAATGCTGCCTGTTTGGTTGTGTTTTTCTGCGTGAAGAGACTGTAGAGTCATTCAAGTGGGCATTTGAAACATTCCTATCAGCAATGGACAACAAACCACCAAAAACAATATTAACTGGTAAAGCAATCCGAACCATCCAAACATATTTTTCTATAGTTCAGTTGTGTTATATCTATTAGATAGAAAACTAACGACCTTTGTATTTCTCTTCATATATGACTCAGACCAAAGCAGGCAAATGGAGCTTGCTATTGCTCACGTGATGAATTCATCAAAACATGTTTGGTGCAAATGGCATGTTTTAAAGAAGATGAGGGAGAAAGTAGGGAGCATGTACAGGAATGGTACTCCTTTTAGGAACGATTTCAACATTCTAATAAATGAGATGATGACAGTTGAGGAGTTTGAAAAGGAATGGCAGGAGATCATGACACATTATGGACTTGAAAAAAAATTCATTTTTGCATCAGGTTTATGATTGTCGTTTCAAATGGGCCAAGCCTTACCTCAAGGGAGACTTTTGTGCCAAAATGTGCAGCACACAAAGAAGCGAGTGCATGAACAACCTGCTCAAGTGTTATGTATCCAGGTCGGCACCAATAAACATCTTTTTTCAACAGTACACAAAGATGTTTGCCAACAGATGTGAAGAGGAGGACTTCGAAATCGCTCACTCAAAGAAGGTGTGTCTCACATAATCCGCACCTTGTTTTATAAATGATTCAATATGTAGTGTTTCATCACCGCAACCTTGACGCTGTTTCAGGATGGGAAGATAATAAGAACAAACTTTCTAATAGAGCGACACGCAGCTAAAATTTACACAAGGGGTGTGTTCAAGCTGTTCTTACTTGAATTGTATCAGTCTGGATCATTCATCATGAAGGGAAATCAGGTGGATGGGAGAATCACATTAGAGCATGCTGATGCAGAACAAAGGCAACGTTGGTGCAAAGTGGTTTATGATGTTATTGTTGACAGGGAGAGCGACACTTACAATTGCGAGTGTGGAATGTTTGAGCACTCTGGACTGCTTTGTCGACACTTACTAAAGGTATGACAATTCTTGGTTTAACTATTTGCGTCATCATGTCAGATCTAATACACATCATTGAATGATTTTTTTTCCAGGTTATGGTACACATTGGCGTCCGCCAAATCCCGAGTAGGTACATTATGAAGAGATGGACCAACGATGCTAGAGAAAATATGCCAGATCACCTAAAGTGTTATCAGAAAGATGCAAGCATGCAGGTGTCGAAGACTTTCATGCACAACATAATCTACGTCAAGGCATTGGAGATAGTAAAACTAGCTGACAGCAGCATGGTTACTTTCCAGCATGCTATAATGGGATTGGATAAAGTAAAGAATGATCTTGAAAAGATTATAGCAGCAGGAATTACACAGGGACAAGCTTCTAATGACAAAGGCAATGCAGCTCAAGCAAGCAAAGAGCCAACACAGGAAACAACTCAAGGATTCAAAGAAAATGAGACCACACCTACAGAGAACCAACAAACAGATGAAGGATTGAAGAACGAAATGGGCAACATGTTCTCACAAGGTTCTCAAAGTTGTTTAGCACCTGAAAAGAGATCAGCCAAAGGTAGACCCAAAACGAAGCGTTTCAAGTCAGCGGCTGAAGGCGCATCAAACAAGAGCACAAGGAAGTGTGCGATATGTGGATCTAGGGACCATTTCACAAAGTCTTGCCCTTGCCACCTTGTTGGTGCAGCATCATCAAGCGATTCTGAGGGAGATGCCGACTTAACAGTTGAAGACCATGTCAACACAGATGTTGTTGAAGAAAAAGATGTCAATCAGCAAAGCCAGATGGGAGAACAAAGTAGGAGAACTGAAAACATCAATACTCCCAAGTCTGTCCAGAGGAGGTGCAAGAAATGCGGTCTGCCTGGTCATTACACTCCTAAGTGCCCAAAATTCTATGGCCCCAAAAAGCCTCCAAAAGAGGTGACATGCAAAAAATGTTGCCTGGGAGGTCACTACTCGTCGACTTGTGGAGGGGAGTCTTCATACAAAAGAAAGCGTTAATTTGGAAAATGGGATTCAGGTGAAATATCCCAGCTATATCATTTTTTATTTTTATTTAACGAACTTTCATTTGTATTTCGTTTGTGTCGAGATATCCATGTATTCAGTATTATGTCATTTCGGACTATTCATTTGTTGCCCGCTATATGCAGTGTGTGTCGAGCATTAGTGGCTTCATGAACATTTGTTTACCTGGCAACGATTCTTTTAGGAATCTATTTATATCCTCAAGGAAAAATGCTTGATTTCCAAGTAGAGTATGACACAACATTTTGTAAACTGCATAGGACGAAAATTTATGTGTTTTAAATCAGTGTAATAAGTGCAGTTTAGTGATTAATTTACATGCCATTTCTTGCGATGGCTATCCAGATATGTATTTTGCCTGAACTGCTACAGCGCATGGGCTGGGTGTGTTTTGGTGTGGCGTGGTCACACGTGAGAAAAAAGTAGGTTTGCCAGGAGTATCCTGACGGGTAACAGTAGACTGAGATACTGCACCTACTGTCAATGACCAGGCACGGGTGGAAAAGATACACGGAAATCACGGCATGCGGGGTTCTCACATTGCAAACAGTGCAGGCTTTTTCAGTGTTCACGGGCCGAACTTTCTGAAACTTATTTGGCTACTGCATCATCAAGCACTCAAACATTATAGCTGAGTAACAAGTCGAAGAAAAGCAAGGCCAAGACCTCTTCGGAAGAGAAACATATGGAGCAAGACGGTTGGTGTAAATTGCTGCGCAGGAGCGTGAAGATCGACGCTTTATCAAGTGGATTCTTGATAAGAACAAAAAAGGTTAGTAAGATTCCCTACTTTAGAAGTACGCATTAGTTACACTAGAGATTTCAGTAGCTGATGGAGAAGTGAAAATCACCATGAAAAGTGGCACGTCGCGGAAGAAGAAATCAACATCCTGGTGATTACGCTCCTCTGCCCTGATGAGCATCTTCAGGGTTACATGGATAAAAGTTCTAGGTAAGTCAAAATACTGAATCAAAACACATGTTAGAACCGAGCTTCTAAAGCAAACATATTGAGAAAATAATGGTACCCGGATATCTTTGTTACTAACAAGAACGACCAAGCTTACTGTTCCATGTGGCATCCTACCAGCATCAAGATATTGCGAGCTCACTCTCACGCGCCCCTGATCTCCTCCTTATCAATCAACTGAAGATGGCTGTATAGTTGGTGCTTTTGTGGAACAAGAAAAGTATGAGCAATTTTTGTGCATCACTGAATGAAAGGAAGCAGCAAACTGAAAAGGCAACATATCGGAGAGGTTCTGTTAAAAAAATGCTTTGGTAGATGGCAATTCACTGTATGCATTAAATGGAAATTAAAGGAACGAAAATAAGGTAAATAGCAGACACGCAGTACTATAGATGGCAGGAAGACACTGGTGCAAAACGGGAAGGATGACAAACCCACTACATGAGTTACTTTTAAAACGAAAAGGGAAAGAGCAGGCACGCTGTACTCTAAATTGCAGGGTCGACAGTGGTGCAAAACGCTAAGGATGGCAATTCACTGCATGCGTTTAAATTGTAATAAACACAATGAAAAAAATGGAAAGAGCAGGCACGCAGTCCTCAAATCGCAGGATGACAGTTGTGCAAAAGCGAAAGGATGAAAATTACCTGAAGAAGCATCAACTCTAAGATGTTATGACCACTGACATATAAAAAGGTATGCATAAATGTTGCCGGAACCTTTCGCCCATTGCCATTTCCATCCACCCCTATATGCTAAAGGTCTGACTATGGATGCCCCTAATAGAACCCTTTTACAGGAAATGAAAAAACTAGAACTTTTAAAACAATAAAGGTACGGATCTCAAAGGTTTCTAACGGTGCCGATTTCAGTGTCCCCAGAATCACAACATACCAAATCCGCTCTCTCTCTCTCTCTCTCTCTATATATATATATATATATATATATATAGGGTCGCACTATTCGCCACCCTGGGTGAGGAATGTACGAGCCACACACACCACGCCACAACCACCGTAAGAGACAAAAGCTTTCTGAGGTAAAATTACACCACAACACAACCATAGTAAGAAACAAATGTTTTCTGAGGTAAAATTACACTAGAGTGGGTGCCACGTCCACCATAGAAACAAAACGCTTGCGAGGCAAAAATACAACACGGAGCCGTGTAACCTCTCCTGCTCGCAAGGCGGGTGCGATGTAAAGTTAAGGTGAGGATGGTCAAAGGTAAGTTTCAGATAATTGTTTTGGAACCTGACTCCTAATTATGTTAAAGAACTGGCAGGACAATTTATATTGGCGTCATATGCTGCAATTGTCGGTGAAATCAAGGAGAATAATATTATCTTTCCAGTTATTGGTACGAAAGCAAATACAGATGGAGCTGGTGGCTGAGCTCTGCCCCTGATTTCCAATATACTGGCCCTGCAACAAAAGTATACTTTTAAGGAATGAAATAGCTCCTTAAGGTTATAGGGTTTCTTTTTTGAGAATTAAGATTCTATAGGAATGTGTCCGGAGGCTGTCAGGTAATGATATTGCCAGCCAAGTATGCAGATACACAATGTAAATTTCTGAACACAAATTACCTAGGGCATCATGCAAAATACTGATGGTGGGGTAAAACATATGGACAAGGCCGTATAATTACAGAAACAAACTGACTTGATATGTTACACTGCGCTATATGCACTGAAACATTAGGTCTTGCTAAAACGACCTCAAAATGGTTGATGCCTAGCATCTTGAAGTCTTCCTGGAACCTCCATTGCAGCTACACATTGTTCAGACTCCATAAAATCGTCATGATGAATGAAGTCTACAAAACTACAGAGACAAAACTGCGCTTATCACATCCTTTGCTCGCCTGCAGGATCATGAACTTCAGGATAAGCAACCTAACAATTAATTGGAAGTCTTAGTCAAAGCCAATGGGGTAATCTCAGGCGACCGCACTTGAAAGAAGCTTGCAAGAGTGAAGTGCTGAAGCTTAATGACAGATTTTACAACTATAGACTGTAGTCAAAAAAACATTAAAACATGGACATATTCTTACCAACAACCCAGTGAATGAGACATGATGGTCCGAGATAAATAGAACAATGCTCTTTGCTAGAGAAAAGCACGCATGCAGATTTTTACTTATAACATGTATACATAAAGAGAATTAAATTAGATGATAAAATAAATAGAGGAATGCTCTTCCCTGAGGAAAACAAACACATGCATATTTTTACTTATACATACTAGCATATACATACAGAGAATTAAACTAGAAGATAACATAAATTGCACAAGCATCAGTTAGAAATTTACCTTTTTATATAGGATTTTATGATATTTGAAGTTCGAAGTGTCTGGCTACTATGCTCCCATTTTATGTCTACATTTTTTTCGTCTGAAATGCTATGTGTAGTTGGCATACTGTTAATTTACTGATCTGGATCTAATGTCAGGCATATTTGGGGTATGTGCCTAAAAGTGTCTACATTTATCTCTTCTGTTATGCTTGCATAATGTAAAAATGGATCAAAATCCTAGCGACCATGGAAGTAACCGACGGGCAGAGCAGGTGCTATAGGACTCCGCGCCATCCTGCCTCAGACTTGGGATGTCCACTAGTGTGCCTGTACTCATCTTGTAAACTCGCCTCCTAGGAGGATTGTACCAAACTTCTTTTCAATGCAATGAAACGTAAAAGTCTTTTGTGTTTTCTCAACAACAAAAAATGGATCAAGGAATTTGTAGATTCAGAGCGCTCACCAAGACTACTGCCATCTCTTTAGTGGGTTTCTTTGTCTGGGTCAGTATCTACTTATGCTTGTTACGCTACCTGTTGCTAGATGGATGGATACATTATTAAATAGGTTGATGCTTTATTCCACATCTATGTCTAAAGGAACTGACCTTTGAATCATTGCTGACAATCTAGTAAATCACAGGAGAAGGACCATCTAATTACTCCATGCGCTGAGCTGAAACATATTGGCATATCACTGAGGAAAAGAAAGAAACTACAAAATTGACTAATTTGCAGAATGATAGAATGACACGCATAGTTCTTTATTTCCAGATATACCATTTCCAAAGACCAAATAGAGCTGAAATAATATTAGTGGCCCAGGTAAATAAAATAGGGGCGTCGTGGGTGCTTGTTGCCATTAACTACAGCTGAGATTAAAATAAGGGCCCAGGTAAAAAAAATGGCACACAAGCAGCTCAAACGTGAGATACTTACTTCAACTCCAACAGGAAGTATATATATTTACTTTAAATCCGAAGCTAGATGATAGGAAACACTAACGCATGGCAAATAGAAATCAATTACATCATTGAAGCCCACACATAATTTTTTACCTCTGTTGTTGTTGCAGTAGGAAATGTTAGCAGCACCTCCACAATCATTATTAAGTATTAAGTAGTAACATTACAACAATGTTTAGAGCAGCTACTAGCTGCAGGGAGTATGACCCTGATTGACAGAACAAAAACTTTCATGAATCATAGATATGTGTTTGCATATGGTACAACTGATGAACCAAAATTACAACCAATTTTTAAACTTGAAATAACTATCTGCAATCTCTGAAATTTAGAAATCCGGCAAATATGACTTGGTTTCAGAAACAAATGGTGATGTATGAACGACAGGAAGGGGGAAAAGAATCCAACAATTCAGTCCACGAAGGATCAGAAATTATTCCATGGTTTAACAATATGAAGCAGCCAACGAATCGACCAAAAATTCTACAACCAGGAGGCAAGATTCTACTAACTGCATGTCTGCTACGAACCAGATTGGGGATTGAAGCAAATAAAAATTATTTGAGCTGGCAAGGTTGACTACATATTTTTAGGACATACCCACATAACCCAGGTGGTGATGTGTGCTAGATAAATGATTAGTGGTAGAGCTTGAGGACGCTGGTAGTGGTGGCCTCCCGCTTGCCTGTCACATCCTTATCCATTGGGGCCCCTTCAATTCCACCATCGGGAGAACCATCCACTGGCTTGTAGTCAAATTGGGACCTCGAGGGGCACAGGAGCGAGCAGATCGGAACGCTCAGATGCACAAAAAACAGTTTGGAAAGAGAATGACAAAGGGAAACGTAAGTGGGAGATAATTGGAATTTTAGAACGGAAATCGCTAGATTTGGGGTTGCTCACCTCCTCCCGTGCACTCACACCCAACCAAACTTCAATCCAAACAGCGGAGATGCAGTCACATACCAACCCATGCACTGGAGCGCCGCCGCGATCACCAGCAACAGCGCCACCCAAGACCTAGGCAGACGCCGCCCAATTGCCCCAGCGACCACGCCATCGTCAAGACCGCGCCGCCGAGCAGCACGCCCCCCGGTATAAAATAAAAACCGTCCGCAGTAGATTAGGAAAAGACGGGGAGATTTTTTTTTTGAGGGGACGGTGAGATGGGCTGGTTTCGAGTAATAACTCATGAAAGGTAAAAATACCTCGACACCGTGGTAATCTTATAGCAAGGGACACCGTGGTAATCTTATAGCAAGGGAACGTGACTATTGTTTACTTACGTATTAATTCTGCACTATGGCTTTTGTATATTACAATCAAATATAAAATAGTTTAGAATCTCTCCTAGAATGGCAAATGCCAGCAGCAAATGTTTCAAATTTTTCCTAAGAACATCAATAGTCACGTTCGAAATTTAATTTGCCAATATTAAATACTATATGATGAATCTAACAACTTAAAATCAAATAATAGGCTGGGTCCTTCATTAATAATAAGAGACAGGTAGATGCTTGAAACCATAATATTTTTGCGATATAAAGACAGTCAGCAACTACACATATGGTGTTGTCATCTTGCAAAAACACGATCTACCAAATTAAGAAGAGATATCATGGGGGAAAAGAATAGGCTAGATTGCTTTGCGTTCAAGCTAATGATCCAGCTACACATATGGTGCTGTCATCTTGCAAAAACATGATCTACCAAATTAAGAAGAGATATCATGGGGGAAAGGAATAGGCTAGATTGCTTTGCGTTTAAGCTAATGATCCAGCTACGGCAAGTAAAAAAAAGCAAGAAGACGCGCCTGTGTGCTGCTTCTGTTTCACTTTACTGGTATTCACACGACAAAACAGATTCACCTGATCCAGCTACAGAGCCTATCATAATTTGAAGACACATGCATCAGTGAGCACACATAGTATAACAGTGGGATTAGTAAATCTATGGATTATCATAATTGAAATCCTTTTTAATATAATATTTGCAAATCACAAACTTGCAGAGATCTAGAACTGAACTGAGGATGTAAAGTGAAGCTACGGCCTATCACAATTGAAATCCTTTTGACTATAATATTTGCAGATCACAAACTTGCAGACATCTAGAACTGCCTTGAGTATGTAATTGATTTCAGTTTGGAATGGTGCCAACAACACGGATCATTTTTTAAGCTGGGCGCTGGTATCAATCCGGAAGGGAAGAAGAGGTTGGAAGAGATGGCGTCCAAGGATGGCGCCTATCGAGGGCACAACACAGAGCAGGGTGGCAGCACTGGTCACAGCGCGGAGCAGGATGCAGGGCAGCGACAGGCGTCGGCGCGTCGTTCTGCATTGGCATCGTGATCACCATCGCAGGCTGTGGAGGGCGCGACGCCGAACACAACAGAACTCTTCTGGTCTGAGTCAGTGATGACGTGACAGGAGCCAGCAGATCTCAAGCTCGATGCCCCGCTCCACCCCCCTAAGCTTGCGACCGCCGGGTGAGGAGTCCTTCTGCTGCTCGCCATCGATGCAAATGTCAGCGGGCCTCCGAGTTCGACGAGCTGGCGCACACCATCATGCCGGTGCTCACGCCCTATGCTCCACACCTTCGACCGCAATGACAATGACAACATCTCCACTACCAAGACCGTGTTCTACATGGCGAGGCTGGGCCAGCTGCTCACCTTCGAGGAGCTCATGATGTGGGATACAGACGTGTATTGGGACGGGTTGGTGGATTCCTTGGCAGCCAATCGGATGCAGGGCATCGGCAGCGACATTGACAGGCACCAGCGGCGTAGGAGTCCCGCGGCCTACTGGAGTTTTTGGCACTGTAATCAACAGAAGATTGTTGCCTGGTACTGTAAGCTACGGCATGAGCATCCTGCAGCAACAACAACAAAAACAGAGAACACTATGACATGAGCAGATGTGTAAGCTTCCTGTGGCAATGCCAGAAGGTTTTCACAGCCTGGATGCACATAAGAATCGTAGAACAAAAAATTAGAGCTTATGATCATTTAATTAATTTTACCGTAAAGACAATACTGATGGCCTACTCGACTTGGTCTCTCTATACAGACAAGAGACTATAAACATAGGAAAACTAAATTAGACCCAGAAAGTAAAAAAAAAGTTTTAGTCACCTTTCTATAAAAAAAACCATGTTATAATCCCCTAGGCCTTTGGCACCCAGATTATGGTGATCATCTCCTATCACAGGTAAAATTCCTTGCTCCCAGGTCGCCCTGATGTGGCTGTACTTAAGCTCCATCATCTTGTTCTGTTTCCAAAGGCCTTTAGCACCCAGATTATGGCGATCATCTCCTATCACACGTAAACTTCCTTGCTCCCAGATCGCCCTGTTGTGGCTATACTTCAGCTCCTTCATCTTGTTCTGTTTCCGATCGGGTGAGCCACCTCATCTCCCAAATATTGGTTAATCTCTGCCAACAATAGGCACAACAAAGCATCACCACATCAGGCAGGCGGAAGAAAACCAATACCACAGTACAGCAGCAGGAACCACACACAACCATGCTTTTGGCCAATAATCGTTGTTGCAACAATCACAAATGAATGAATCTTGCATCATGGACTGGACAAAATAATGTAACAATCTGTAGCCTCTCATAAAGCATAGCTTGGAGATGAGTTCAATTTGTGGTGCCTGTATTTCATCAAACATGTTATGTGCAAGAACTCTTATTCTTCCCCTTTCATGGCGCCTGTGCTTGCTCTACCAAGTAGCATCTGCTCCAGAACACCCATGTTCTGCTCGGTTTGTAGGCGATGCAGCGCTCGCAGCGAAGGTTGGCCACCGCCTTCCCGAGGCAGAGGAGGTCGCCACATGTGCATAGCTGCGCCGGAGACGTGACAGAGGAGGACGCGTCGCCGGCGTCCAGTCCAACGCCTGCGAGCGCGCCGAGCTAGGGAGCGCCATCCAAGAGGTGGAGAGGGAGTGAGGGGACGCTTTTTCCGACGGAGAGTCGCCTCCGGAGACACGCCCGTGATGTACGCGACGCCATGGCTGTAACCCCAGCCACAGGCGAGGTGTTGCGGGGCGAGCACCGGTGACTGGTTGCGGCAGATCCAGCCATCTTGGCGGACGGAGGGGGTCGGAGAGCAGTTCGTTAGTCTGCTGCGCAGTGGTGGACGTTGGCGGAATTGGCCGGCGTTGGCCGCGGCACGAGGGGTCACACGAGAGAGAGAGATGTGCTGCTAGAGGGATGGATCGGTGGGGGATTCGATGGATCCGGCAGCTGCCGTAGCTGCGAGGTAAGAGGAGGGGAAGGGGAGGGCCGGCGCCGAGGTGTGGGAGTTAGGAGTTGGTCGGTGGCGGCGATTTGTGGGAGACGATGATAGAGGGGGTTGCGGATAGGGCTGCAAACGAGTCGAACTCGAGCGAGTTGGAGTTGGCTCAGCTCAACTCATAAGAAAATTCAGCGAGCTCAAACTGAGTGAAGCTCATGATCAAGCTGTAGAACATGACTCATGCTTAGCTTGTAACAATCTCGAGTCGATCTCGAGCTAGTTTCGAGCTAAATGAGATGGTAAAAATTATAAATCTATGGATGAAAAACAAAAAAATTAAGGCAAATATGCTGGGAACCTTTGCCAAAAATATATGATATTTAACAGATAGTCGACCATGTGCCATAATTAGGCCTAAATCTTCTCCGCACTTAATTAAGTTTCCACGTTCATTAGTAAATGAGATGGAGAAAAATTATGGACAACATATATATGGTAATAAATTATCTTATTTCCATTTAATATATGTCGTGATCATTTAACAAAATGATATTATTTCGAGCTATCGAGCTAAAATTAAGCGAGCCAACATTGGCTCAAGATCGGCTAATTTCTGAGTTGATCTACATAAAGTGTTCAAACTCGGCTTGTTTCTTTTCGAGTCGATCTCGAGTCGAGTCAAAAAACGAGTCGAGCTCGAGCGGCTCACGAGCCTCGAGCTTTTCTTGCAGCCCTAGTTGCGGAGGAGGAAGAGAACATTCTCTCACTTTACAAAGGACTGCGGACCAAATACAGAAAATTATAGGGCTTTGTTTGCAAAATTCTTATACGAAGCGTTTTTTCACTTAAGAAGGGACTGCGGGTTGAATGACCCGACAATATAGGGGCTTTTCTGCAAAATGACGTGACGGTGAACCCGGAGACCCAATCTGTGCTTTATTATTACTAGCACAAATGCCCGTGCGTTGCAACGGGAGGATATCACAAACTCTAACCCAATATGCATGGCTCAAAATCCCCACATATTCAAATCATCTTGCGAGATGACACCTATTTTAAAAATATATTAGTTAGTTTGAAGTTATTCAGTCCGATACTGACTCGTTAACTCCTCTACAAAGAAATTAAAGATGAACTCTTTATCCCTTTGAATAGTACATTGTTCAAGTTTTATGATGCTTTTATTGGATGGTGAAATTCATAAACTCGCCCCATTATGCATCTTCCTGGCGTATAAAAGAGCCCATGTTTTTAACGAGAAACAAAAATATTGAGAAGTTTATGTTATTATGACAAACACCAACATCTTGTTCATGTCCCTTTTCATCATCGATCCGACGACATCATACCAATAGATTACTTTTCTCTAGATGGGATATGTATCCATCTTAACCCTCGTAAGAATACTACTCCATCTTAACCCTCGTAAGAATACTACTCATGCAACAATCATTAATTCTTAATATTTATAAAATTCAACAATGAAGCAATGAATGAATCCAGCCCATCACAATATGTTTTGTAAACAGGGTTGGCAACCCTATTGACCCTGCATGACCTGTGTGATATGTTTAGGTTGTCTTGCAGGCACACCGAGCACAGGTGTTTGCTTTGTTTTTATTGGTTGTGATGGTCTATTCCCCACGGATACGAACGCGAGTCACCATACTTTTTTTGGGTTAAATCTTGCACGCCTCAACTTTTCATATGTGTATCTCTCCCTCTCTCTTACATATTTTTAATGCCTCTATTTCTCATGTTTCTCTCACTTCTCATGTACCATTCTCTCTCAGGTGCCTCTCTCGAACTCGCAGATCTCTCTCTCACTATCCTCTATTTGGCTAACCCGGACGACATAGTAAAACTCCCGGATGAGCAAATTAAAAACTATGAATTTTTTTAGGAAATCATTTAGACTTCCTTCTATTTAATTTAAATTTCCTTTTCAAATTCCTTTCGAGCCTTTACAAAAATCCCATGCTTCTTTCTACTTCAAGGTATACCTCCAAACTTTGCCGATATTTCTTCTGTCTTTTTCCCAAGTTCCACCAAAAATCTTAATATTTTTGGACACTTATAAAACCTAGTCGTAGAGTTTGAATTTAAACTTTAAATCATGCCCATTTATATTTTATGGATCAAGATCATTTTTTTGAGTCCAGGTAAAATAACCCATGCCCAAACTCTTCTCCTAGACCTCCTTTTCCTTATTCAAATCTCTGTTTTTTTTCAGAAATAGAAAAAAACCTGAAGGAAGAGAGAGAGAGAGAGAGAGAGAGAGAGAGAGAGAGAGAGAGAGAGAGAGAGAGAGAGAGAGAGAGAGAGAGAGAGAGAGAGAGCAGCGCCAGCCAGCACTTTTGGCCCAAGGCCCAGCAACACTCGTCAACCCTAGCCACCAGGGAGAGCCTCGCTCGATCCCGATCCCCATTCTTCTGATCCCCCTCGTCCTCCTCTCCATCCCCAGCCACCAGAGACACGCACACGAGAGAGGTTCGGCTGTCGCAGCCCCTCGCACGCTTACCTCCCACCGGAAACGCCGCCGCCCGATGCCGCCCCTCCGGCGAGCTCCTCCTCTTCTCCTCCCGTTTCCCTTCTCGCGCCATTCTGCTCGAAGCAGCCATGCTTTGCCGCGGTCCGCGGCGAGCGTCGCTAGCCCCGCTCCTTCCCTGCCGCTCCCCTCCTCCCATGGCGCTCCTCTACCCCGCTGAGTACGAGGCTAGCGAGTCCTGCCGTCGTCCCAAGGCAATCCACTGCTGTCCCTCTCCTCGTTCCCTTTCTCTTTTCTTCCATGGCCACCCGCAGGAGCTCGAGCTCGCCCCGCACCTCCTTCATGTCATCCTACTTGCCGTCGCCTGGATCCGCGCCTCCCCATGCCCTGCAAGTCCCGCCACGCCACCCTCCTGTGCACCGAGACGCGCCGCCGTCTCAAGTGCTTTCCTCGCCTCCCCGTGCGTGGATCCGGTCGCCCTCAAACCATCCCGGAATCCGGCGTGATCTGGCCGAAGAATGAACGCCGCCGCGTCTGGTCTTCTTCCATGCCGGCGCGGGCTGGAACCTCCCCTGCCTGCATCTTCGGCGCTGCACACCCCATGTTTTTTAAAAGATTGAAACATTTTTCTCAGATTAAAAAAGGATTGCGGGTTAAATACTAAAAAGCACAGGGACCTTTATGCAAAAAAGCTATGACGGTGAACCCGGAGACCCAATCCGCGCTTTACTATTAGGGAGAGATTATTATTATTATTATTATTATTATTATTATTATTATTATTATTATATTATTATTATTATTATTATTACTAGTACAAATGCCCGTGCGTTGCAACGGGCAAAAAAAATTGCAAAACCTGCTACACATGTGATTACTCACCATTTCGCATATCCATTTCTGATAAACATGTAATAAGTTTAAATTCATTATCGATTTTCGAAGAATGAATTGTGGCATGAAGAAAACACTCTGTTGCCCTTCATTTGATGGAATAGTAGTGGTGCATGGATTAGTCTAATTAATCACTTTTATTTTTTGCTTTTTGGAAAAACTGTGTGTTGCAATGTGTAAAAAAAAATTATGGTCCTTCTCACAGTAAGCATGACTCAAGACTTCCAGGAGCCCATACCCTCTAATTCAACACATGTCCATTTGTACTGTCACTTATTATTGCCCTTGTCGTCCATGGCCTTTGAAGCGTTCCGCATGGCTAAACTTAGCCGCTCGCTCGACCTTGTCGGAGCGTCCAAATCGTCTGTCGGCCAACCCCGCCGGCGTATTAACCCCACGAGCTCTTTCTCAAACCTCCTCGGCTAGTTTCGGCGGCTACTAATGGTTGTTCCAAATAATACATAATTATAATCTAAATTTTGCTATTTTTTTTTATTTTGAGTGCCTTTTATCAATATGAATTTAAAATTAATGTTGAAGTTATTTAAAAATCCATAATAATTCCTAATCAAATAATTTCTCCACCATATAAAATCTAAAATAAGTATTCTAAACTTTCACTTTGAAAGATTAAACTAAAGCATTAGGTATATGCAGCTCACCTAAATTCAACCAGTAGCTTAATTTTGAGTTAAAATAAATAGGATATTTTTTAGTATTTATAAGAGAGTTCGTGTAGTGCTGGCTGCTGCTGATTTACAAGGTGATCATTGATGGGATCGATGTACATATTTGTAGTTAATCTATATTAGCGCCCACACACACATGTACCTAGGGTGTTTCCTCACGGCACCATACCTAGCGGAGGTAGACTTGGACCGCATTGAGGTAGAGCATCGTCGCCATCAAAGATAGATGGCAATCAGAGCGGTGAAATTACATATGCCTGGTAGAAAGACATCCATTGTAGAGTGAAATCTCTTTTTGTTTTTCTCTGATCGTAAAAAACAGTGGGGAATGCTGACAATCACACAGAAAGAGCGAAACCATATTGCATACCTGAGTGTCTGGATGTGACTACGAATTCACAAATCAGGGTGCGTGATCATGTAGGTTCTCGTTTACAAATTAGCATGGTGCGAAAAGCATAACTTGGAAATATCCGACCAGTAAGGAGCAGTCATTATTTTGCTACTGGCCTTACCACACATAACTGAAAGTGGAATCGGTATTACTTAAAATGCTGAAAAGAATCTTCCGACAATAGCAGTCATCAAGAAAACATCAACAGCTTGTGCATAACTTGGCTGTTAGCCTTGGCACGAATAGATTAAAAGTGTGATTAGTAAGACAATTACATTATCAAAAACTCAAAGCTTTTACAAAATAATGGTAAAACTGCATACACAAAAGACAACTTACATAACCAAATATACTATCTAATTGACTCGATTTCCTTTGCTTCCACGTCGTGGAAGTAGGGACGGACTCGTACGCATCTAGCCTGTAATCTGCACTTTGCGCAACGCCATTGGCAGCCACACCGGAGCGAACTGCTGTGCGACTTCTCGTCGGCTCTCTTCTTCTATGTCCCAGCTCATGACGACTTGTAGAAGGAATGCTACATGTATTTTTCCACAACCTAGAATGGAAAATCTTGGTAGCAAAGGAAAATTTCGAGGAATGAGAAAGACCACATGTCTCTGTCTAAATAGCACAGTTAGTATTACAACAAATAAACCAGCACCAGCTGCCTTAGCTGGACCTTCAAATCAAGACCTAGTTTAATCTGATCGGGCCAAAATAATCAGTCAATTCATGGAACATATAGTCAATTTTCTACAAGGAAACATATAGTTAGATGGTCCACTCAAGGTTGAAGACTGCAGTTTGAAGGGACTGTCGAATCTACATAAATCATGACCACATTTTCTACATTTCCTAACTAAAACAACATCGTCTGACCATTGGCTTAGGCATACTGTAATACAAATTGCAAACTGCTGACAAGTGTTGACCTGTCGTTGGTTTTTGATGACCATATAAATCTACTTGGGTGAAAACAAATCCAGTCATAGTGATAACTCCAGCCAACAACCAAAAAAGTAGTCTCATTGGTTATAAACATCAAGCAGTCCAAAAAGTTGCGGCTCCAAAGTAGTACTGAACATCATCATAATCAGATATATCCTGACAATACTGAAAATGTACAGCCAGCAACATGAACAAAGATAGCATGCCACACACTTAAATGATGGAGAAGAAACAGGATGTATTTCTTACAATGTAAAAAATAAGGCTCTGTTTGGTTTATCGTTTCCATACCAAGCGCGGCCTAAGTTATCTCTTCACTGGTGCAAACACATTATTGGCACACTGGGCATAGGAGTCGCTTTGCAGGCTAAAAATACTACATGTGTACCAAAATATAAGATATTTGGTAGGCCTGGTACGGAGGTAACATTATTTTTGTTGGTGATAGCATATAGAGCATAATATAGACAACTAAATGAAGTTAAAAATGGTATGTTTAATCATGTAATATCATGCATGTACACTGAAGAAAGGAGAGTTGTCTTTGATAGAATCCATCTGATGGTGGGCGGGTGAATCGCGTCGATGTTCGCCATTGGAACCAGTCGGATGGGTCCGACGACGGCGGATAGAGTGCGCCTGGAAGGAGTGCCAGGTGGCGAAGCCGGCGGGGTTGGGAAAACCAATGTCGAGGTGGAAGGAGCGGGGAGGAGTCCCGGAGGCGCCATGGTAGCAGGGCCAGGGAGCCGCCAATGGCCGCGACGTCGAGCGTCGCCGGCGGTGGAAGGCCGCGGGTCGCCCGTAGTCGATGGGCGCGGGTGTGTTGGCACTTGGGGTAATGGGTAGGCGCGTCGGCGGAGTAGGGAGTGGCGGCGCGCGGCTGCGGACGGCGGTGAGCGGCGGGCCGGGGCGGAGCTGGAGGTCCAGATGAGATCGAGAGAGGAAGGGTCGTGGGCTGGTGGCTCGGTTTGTTTTTCTTTTCTCTCGCTCATATCGCTTCAGGTTCAGTTAATATAATATGAGGACTGCGGGCCGAATTACTAAAAAGTGCAGGCATTATTTTGTGAAAACGGCGCGACGGTGAACCCAAAGACCAATCCGTGCTTTATTATTAGGGAGAGACTAGCACAAATGCCCGTGCGTTGCAACGAGAGAAACTTTTGATGTGGATTCAAATTTAGCAAGAATTGTTCGATCTTGTTCATTTCACCAGCTTGCTGGACGCGCACCTTCTTCTAGTCAACTTTGACAAAGCGCCACTTCTTCTGCCCAACTGTGACAAATTCTATATCTATATCCATAGAGGAAGGTAAAATAATTGAAAAAAAATCTAGTGCACTCCATATCTTAAAAAGTCACAAATATGGTTACTCACCCCGCCAAAAAAGGTTACTTTCCTCTCTAATGATTGTTCTTGTGATAGTGTAAACATAATGTAATTGTTGTCGTGTCTGCCAGAGTTTCACTAAAAGAGAAAAAAGGAAAAATTAGCTAAAATCAAGAACCGAGGAAGAAAAATTATGGAACTTAGAAATTTTTGTTTAAAATTGTACAATTAAAAAGCTTGATTTTATCTAAAAATCAGATTAATAACAGAAAGTTCAAATATAAAATAAAATAATTTAATGTTGGATTTGTTGGGGAATGTTGCAGAAAATTAAAATTTTTCCTACGGTTTCACCAAGATTCATCTATGAGTTCATCTAGCAACGAGTCATGGGAGAGTGATTGCATCTACATACCACTTGTAGATCGCGTGCGGAAGCGTTCAATGGAACGGGGTTGATGGAGTCGTACTCGCCGTGATTCAGATCACCGATGACCTAGTGCCGAACGGACAGCACCTCCGCGTTCAACACACGTACGGAGCGGATGACGTCTCCTCCTTCTTGATCCAGCAAGGGGGAAGGAGAGGTTGATGAAGATCCAGCAGCACGACGGCGTGGTGGTGGATGCAGCAGAACTCCGGCAGGGCTTCGCTAAGCAACTACGGGAGGAGGAGGAGGTGTTGCAGGGAGGAGGGAGGCGCCAGGGCTGCTTGGTCCGGCTGCCCCTCCCTCCCCTCCCTTTATATAGGGGCAAGGGAGAGGGGGGGCGCAGCCTTGCCCCTTCCTCCAAGGAAGGGGTGCGGCCAATGTTGGAAATATGCCCTAGAGGCAATAATAAAAGTATTATTATTATATTTCCTTGTTCATGATAATTGTCTTTTATTCATGCTATAACTGTATTATCCGGAAATCGTAATACACGTGTGAATACATAGACCACAATATGTCCCTAGTGAGCCTCTAGTTGACTAGCTCGTTGTGATCAACAGATAGTCATGGTTTCCTGGCTATGGACATTCGATGTCGTTGACAACGGGATCACATCATTAGGAGAATGATGTGATGGACAAGACCCAATCCTAAGACTAGCACAAAAGATCGTGTAGTTCATTTGCTAGAGCTTTGCCAATGTCAAGTATCTCTTCCTTCGACCATGAGAGCGTGTAACTCCTGGATACCGTAGGAGTGCTTTGGATGTATCAAACGTCACAACGTAACTAGGTGACTATAAAGGTGCACTACAGGTATCTCCGAAAGTATCTATTGTTTTATGCGGATCGAGACTGGGATTTGTCACTCCGTGTAAACGGAGAGGTATCTCTGGGCCCACTCGGTAGGACATCATCATATGCGCAATGTGACCAAGGAGTTGATCACGGGATGATGTGTTACGGAACGAGTAAAGTGACTTGCCGGTAACGAGATTGAACAAGGTATTGGATACCGATGATCGAATCTCGGGCAAGTAACATACCGATAGACAAAGGGAATTGAATACGGGATTGATTAAGTCCTTGACATCGTGGTTCATCCGATGAGATCATCGTGGAACATGTGGGAGCCATCATGGGTATCCAGATCCCGCTGTTGGTTATTGACCGGAGAACGTCTCGGTCATGTCTACATGTCTCCCGAACCCGTAGGGTCTACACACTTAAGGTTCGATGACACTAGGGTTATAAAGGAAGTTTGTATGTGGTTACCGAATGTTGTTCGGAGTCCCGGATGAGATCCCGGACGTCACGAGGAGTTCCGGAATGGTCCGGAGGTAAAGATTTATATATGGGAAGTCCTATTTTGGCCACCGGAAAATGTTCGGGATTTTTCGGTATTGTACCGGGAAGGTTCTAGAAGGTTCCGGAGTGGGGCCCACCTGCATGGGGGGACCCACATGGACGTGGGTAGTGGGGGCAAGGCCCCACACCCCTGGTCAAGGCGCACCAAGATCCCCCCTTAGAAGGAATAAGATCATATCCCGAAGGGATAAGATCAAGATCCCTAAAAAGGGGGGATAACAATCGGTGGGGAAGGAAATAATGAGATTTCTTTCCTCCCACCTTGGCCAACGCCCCAATGGACTTGGAGGGAAAGAAACCAGCCCCTCCACCCCTATATATAGTGGGGAGGCGCATGAGAGCTATAGACGAAGTTCTGGCGCAACCCTCCCCCTCTCACAAGTACTCCTCCTCTCCCGCGGTGCTTGGCGAAGCCCTGCAGGATTGCCACGCTCCTCCACCACCACCACGCCGTTGTGCTGCTGTTGGATGGAGTCTTCCTCAACCTCTCCCTCTCTCCTTGCTGGATCAAGGCGTGGGAGACGTCAACCGGCTGTACGTGTGTTGAACGCGGAGGTGCCGTGCGTTCGGCACTTGATCATCGGTGATTTGAATCACGACGAGTACGACTCCATCAATCCCGTTCACTTGAACGCTTCCGCTTAGCGATCTACAAGGGTATGTAGATGCACTCTCTTTCTACTCGTTGCTGGTCTCTCCATAGATAGATCTTGGTGACACGTAGGAAAATTTTGAATTTCTGCTACGTTCCCCAACAGTGGTATCAGAGCCAGGTTTATTGCGTAGATTCTTTGCACGAGTAGAACACAAAGTAGTTGTGGGCGTTGATGTTGTTCAATATGCTTACCGTTACTAGTCCAATCTTGTTTCGACGGTATTGTGGGATGAAGCGGCCCGGACCGACCTTACACGTACTCTTACGTGAGACAGGTTCCACCGATTGACATGCACTTGGTGCATAAGGTGGCTAGCGGGTGCCAGTCTCTCCCACTTTAGTCGGAACGGATTCGATGAAAAGGGTCCTTATGAAGGGTAAATAGCAATTGGCATATCACGTTGTGGTTTTGCGTAGGTAAGAAACGTTCTTGCTAGAAACCCATAGCAGCCACGTAATACATGCAAACAACAATTAGAGGATGTCTAACTTGTTTTTGCAGGGTATGCTATGTGATGTGATATGGCCAAAAGGATGTGATGAATGATATATGTGATGTATGAGATTGATCATGTTCTTGTAATAGGATTCACGACTTGCATGTCGATGAGTATGACAACCGACAGGAGCCATAGGAGTTGTCTTTATTTATTGTATGACCTGCATGTCATTGAAGAACGCCATGTAAACTACTTTACTTTATTGCTAAACGCGTTAGTCATAGAAGTAGAAGTAGTCGTTGGCGTGACAACTTCATGAAGACACGATGATGGAGATCATGGTGTCATGCCGGTGACAAGATGATCATGGAGCCCCGAAGATGAAGATCAAAGGAGCTATATGATATTGGCCATATCATGTCACTACTCTATTTGATTGCATGTGATGTTTATCATGTTTATGCATCTTGTTTACTTAGGACGACGGTAGTAAATAAGATGATCCCTTACAAAATTTCAAGAAGTGTTCTCCCCTAACTGTGCACCGTTGCTACAGTTCGTCGCTTCTAAGCACCACGTGATGATCGGGTGTGATGGATTCTTACGTTCACATACAACGGGTGTAAGACAGTTTTACACAGCGAAAACACTTAGGGTTAACTTGACAAGCCTAGCATGTGCAGACATGGCCTCGGAACACGGAGACCGAAAGGTCGAGCATGAGTCGTATAGTAGATACGATCAACATGAAGATGTTCACCGATGATGACTAGTCCGTCTCACGTGATGATCGGACACGGCCTAGTTGACTCGGATCATGTGATCACTTAGATGACCAGAGGGATGTCTATCTAAGTGGGAGTTCATAAGATGAACTTAATTATCCTGAACATAGTCAAAAGACCTTTTGCAAATTATGTCATAAGCTCGCGCTTTAGTTCCACTGTTTAGATATGTTCCTAGAGAAAATATAGTTGAAAGTTGATAGTAGCGATTATGCGATCAGTAGAAAGCTTATGTCCTTAATGCACCGCTCAGTGTGCTGAACCCCAACGTCGTTTGTCGATGTTGCGAACATCGGACATACACGTTTTGATAACTACGTGATAGTTCAATTAAATGGTTTAAGTAGAGGCACCAAAGACGTTTTCGAAATGTCGCGGAACATATGAGATGTTTCGAGGGCTGAAATTGGGATTTCAGGCTCGTGCCCACGTCAAGAGGTATAAGACCTCCGACGATTTTCTTAGCCTGCAAACTAACGGAGAAAAGCTCAATCGTTGAGCTTGTGCTCAGATTGTCTGAGTGCAACAATCACTTGAATCGAGTGGGAGTTGATCTTCCATATGAGATAGTGATGTTTCTCCAAAGTCATTGCCACCAAGCTGCTAGAGCTTTGTGATGAACTATAACATATCAGGGATAGATATGATGATCCTTGAGGTAGTCACGATGTTTGACACCGCGAAAGTAGAAATCAAGAAGGAGCATCAATTGTTGATGGTTGGTGAAACCACTAGTTTCAAGAAGGGCAAGGGCTAGAAGGGATACTTCATGAAACGGCAAATCAGCTGCTGCTCTAGTGAAGAAACCCAAGGTTGAACCCAAACCCGAGACTAAGTGCTTCTGTAATAAGGGGAACAACCACTGGAGCAGCATTACCCTAGATACTTGGTAGATGAGAAGGCTGGCAAGGTCGATAGAAGTATATTGGATATACATTATGTTAATGTGTACTTTACTAGTACTCCTAGTAGCACCAGGGTATTGGATACCGGTTCGGTTGCTAAGTGTTAGTAACTCGAAATAAAAGCTACGGCATAAACGGAGACTAGCTAAAGGTGAGCTGACGATATGTGTTGGAAGTATTTCCAATGTTGATATGATCAAGCATCGCACGCTCCCTCTACCACCGAGATTGGTGTTTGCGTTGAGCATAGACATGATTGGATTATGTCTATCGCAATACGATTATTCATTTAAGGAGAATAATGGTTACTCTATTTTTGAATAATACCTTCAATGGTCTTGCACCTAAAGGAATGGTTTATTGAATCTCGGTCGTAGTGATACACATTTTCATGCCAAAAGATATAAGATAGTAATGATAGTACCACTTACTTGTGGCACTGCCATGTAAGTCATAATGGTATAAAACGCATGAAGAAGCTCCATGTTGATGGATCTTTGGACTCACTCGTTTTTGAAAAGTTTGAGACATGCGAACCATGTCTATTGGTGTATATGCATGAAGAAACTCCATGCAAATGGATCGTTCGGACTCACTTGATTTTGAATCACTTGAGATATGCAAATCATACCACATGGTCAAGATGACTGAAAAGCCTCATTTTCAGTAAGATGGAACAAGATAGCAACTTGTTGGAAGTAACACATTTTGATGTGTGCAGTCGAATGAGTGCTGAGGCATGCAGTGAATATCATTATGTTCTTACTTCACAGATGATTCGAGTAAATGTTGAGTATATTTACTTGATGAAA
The DNA here is from genome assembly GCF_018294505.1 of Triticum aestivum. Taxonomy (NCBI): domain Eukaryota; kingdom Viridiplantae; phylum Streptophyta; class Magnoliopsida; order Poales; family Poaceae; genus Triticum; species Triticum aestivum. Next base: position 327,267,758 of record NC_057795.1, on the reverse strand, counting down.
CACAAGTCTGAATTATTGAATGGTTCAAGTAATTTCAGAGTGAAGTAGCAGATCATTGTGACAAGAGGATAAAATGTCTATGATATGATCATAGAGATGAATATCTGAGTTACGAGTTTTGGCACACAATTAAGACATTGTGGAAATTGTTTCGCAATTAATACCGCCTGGAACACCATAATGTGATGGTGTGTCCAAACATCATAGTTGCACCCTATTGGATATGGTGCGTACCATGATGTCTCTTATCGAATTACCACTATCGTTCATGGGTTAGGCATTAGAGACAACCACATTCACTTTAAATAGGGCACCACGTAATTCCGATGAGATGACACCGTATGAATTATGGTTTAGAGAAACCTAAGTTGTCGTTTCTTAAAGGTTTGGGGCTGCGACGCTTATGTGAAAAAGTTTCAGGATTAAGCTCGAACCCAAAGCGGATAAAATGCATCTTCATAGGAAACCCAAAACAGTTGGGTATACCTCCTAATTCAGATCCGAAAGCAATATGAATTGTTTCTAGAATCGGGTCCTTTCTCGAGGAAAGTTTTCTCTCGAAAGAGTTGAGTGGGAGGATGGTGGAGACTTGATGAGGTTATTGAACCGTCTCTTCAACTAGTGTGTGGCAGGGCACAGGAAGTTGTTCCTGTGGCACCTACACCAATTGAAGTGGAAGCTTATGATATTGATCATGAAACTTCGGATCAAGTCACTACCAAACCTCGTGGGATGACAAGGATGCGTACTACTTCAGAGTGGTACGTAATCCTGTCTTGGAAGTCATGTTGCTAGACAACAATGAACCTACGAGCTATGGAGAAGCGATGGTGGGCCCGGATTCCGATAAATGGCTCAAGGCCATAAAACCCGAGAGAGGATCCATGTATGAAAACAAAGTGTAGACTTTGGAAGAACTACTTGATGGTCGTAAGGCTGTTAGGTACATATGGATTTTGAAAGGAAGACAGACAATGATGGTAAGTGTCACCATTGAGAAAGCTCGACTTGTCGTTAAGATGTTTTTCGACAAGTTCAAGGAGTTGACTACGATGAGACTTTCTCACTCGTAGCGATGCTAAGAGTCTGTCGGAATTATATTAGCAATTACTGCATTATTTATGAAATCTTGCAGATAGGATGTCAAAACATTGTTTCCTCGATGATTCTTGAGGAAAGGTTGTATGTGATACAACCGGAAGGTTTTGTCTATCCTGAAATATGCTAATAAGTATGCAAAGCTCCAGCAATCCTTCTGAGGACTGGAGTGAGCATCTCGGAGTTGGAATGTATGCTTTGATGATGATCAAAGATTTTGGGTGTATACAAAGTTTATGAGAAACTTGTATTTCCAAAGAAGTGAGTGGGAGCACTATAGAATTTCTGATGAGTATATGTTGTTGACATATTAATGATCAGAAATGACGTAGAATTTCTGGAAAGCATATAGGGTTATTTGGAAAGTGTTTTCAATGGAAAACCTGGATTAAGCTACTTGAACATTGAGCATCAAGATCTATAAGGATAGATCAAAACGCTTAATGGTACTTTCAAATGAGCACATGCCTTGACGTGATCTTGAAGGTGTTCAAGATGGATCAGTCAAAAAAGGAGTTCTTGCCTGAGTTGTAAGGTACGAAGTTAAGGGCATCCATACCTGAGCCCTTGGCGCCTCCCTCCCTCCCGTGACACCTCCTCCTCTCCCGTAGGTGCTTGGCGAAGCCCTGCAGGATTGCCACGCTCCTCCATCACCACCACGCCGTTGTGCTGCTGCTGGATGGAGTCTTCCTCAACCTCTCCCTCTCTCCTTGCTGGATCAAGGCGTGGGAGACATCGTCGAGCTGTACGTGTGTTGAACGCGGAGGTGCCGTCCGTTCGGCACTAGGATCATCGGTGATCTGAATCACGACGAGTACGACTCCATCAACCCCGTTCACTTGAACGCTTCCGCTTAGCGATCTACAAGGGTATGTAGATGCACTCCCCTTTCTACTCGTTGCTGGTCTCTCCATAGATAGATCTTGGTGTTACGTAGGAAAATTTTGAATTTCTGCTACGTTCCCCAAAAGTGGCATCATGAGCTAGGTCTATTGCGTAGATTCTTTGCACGAGTAGAACACAAAGTAGTTGTGGGCGTTGATGTTGTTCAATATGCTTACCGTTACTAGTCCAATCTTGTTTCGACGGTATTGTGGGATGAAGCGGCCCGGACCGACCTTACACGTACTCTTACGTGAGACAGGTTCCACCGATTGACATGCACTTGGTGCATAAGGTGGCTAGCGGGTGCCAGTCTCTCCCACTTTAGTCGGAACGGATTCGATGAAAAGGGTCCTTATGAAGGGTAAATAGCAATTGGCATATCACGTTGTGGTCTTGCGTAGGTAAGAAACGTTCTTGCTAGAAACCCATAGCAGCCACGTAAAACATGCAACAACAATTAGAGGACGTCTAACTTGTTTTTGCAGGGTATGCTATGTGATGTGATATGGCCAAGAAGAATGTGATGAATGATATGTGATGTATGAGATTGATCATGTTCTTGTAATAGGATTCACGACTTGCATGTCGATGAGTATGACAACCGGCAGGAGCCATAGGAGTTGTCTTTATTTATTGTATGACTTGCGTGTCATTGAAGAAAGCCATGTAAACTACTTTACTTTATTGCTAAATGCGTTAGTCATAGAAGTAGAAGTAGTCGTTGGCGTGACAACTTCATGAAGACACGATGATGGAGATCATGATGATGGAGATCATGGTGTCGTGCTGGTGACGATGATGATCATGGAGCCCCGAAGATGAAGATCAAAAGGAGCAAAATGATGTTGGCCATATCATGTCACTATTTGATTGCATGTGATGTTTATCATGTTTATGCATCTTGTTTGCTTAGGACGACGGTAGTAAATAAGATGATCCCTTACAAAATTTCAAGAAGTGTTCTCCCCTAACTGTGCACCGTTGCTACAGTTCGTCGCTTCTAAGCACCACGTGATGATCGGGTGTGATGGATTCTTACGTTCACATACAACGGGTGTAAGACAGTTTTACACAGCGAAAACACTTAGGGTTAACTTGACGAGCCTAGCATGTGCAGACATGGCCTCGGAACACGGAGACCGAAAGGTCGAGCATGAGTCGTATGGTAGATACGATCAACATGAAGATGTTCACCGATGATGACTAGTCCGTCTCACGTGATGATCGGACACGGCCTAGTTGACTCGGATCATGTAATCACTTAGATGACTAGAGGGATGTCTATCTGAGTGGGAGTTCATAAGATGAACTTAATTATCCTGAACATAGTCAAAAGACCTTTTGCAAATTATGTCGTAGCTCGCGCTTTAGTTCTACTGTTTTAGTTATGTTCCTAGAGAAAATATAGTTGAAAGTTGACAGTAGCGATTATGAGGACAGTAGAAAGCTTATGTCCTTAATGCACCGCTCAGTGTGCTGAACTCCAAACCTCGTCTGTGGATGTTGTGAACATCGGACATACACGTTTTGATAACTACGTGATAGTTCAGTTAAACGGTTTAGAGTTGAGGCACCAAAGACGTTTTTGAAATGTCGCGGAACATATGAGATGTTTCGAGGGCTGAAATTGGGATTTCAGGCTCGTGCCCACGTCAAGAGGTATAAGACCTCCGACGATTTTCTTAGCCTGCAAACTAACGGAGAAAAGCTCAATCGTTGAGCTTGTGCTCAGATTGTCTGAGTGCAACAATCACTTGAATCGAGTGGGAGTTGATCTTCCATATGAGATAGTGATGTTTCTCCAAAGTCATTGCCACCAAGCTGCTAGAGCTTTGTGATGAACTATAACATATCAGGGATAGATATGATGATCCTTGAGGTAGTCACGATGTTTGACACCGCGAAAGTAGAAATCAAGAAGGAGCATCAATTGTTGATGGTTGGTGAAACCACTAGTTTCAAGAAGGGCAAGGGCTAGAAGGGATACTTCATGAAACGGCAAATCAGCTGCTGCTCTAGTGAAGAAACCCAAGGTTGAACCCAAACCCGAGACTAAGTGCTTCAGTAATAAGGGGAACAACCACTGGAGCAGAATTACCCTAGATACTTGGTAGATGAGAAGGCTGGCAAGGTCGATAGAAGTATATTGGATATACATTATGTTAATGTGTACTTTACTAGTATTCCTAGTAGCACCAGGGTATTAGATACCGGTTCGGTTGCTAAGTGTTAGTAACTCGAAATAAAAGCTACGGAATAAACGGAGACTAGCTAAAGGTGAGCTGACGATATATGTTGGAAGTGTTTCCAAGGTTGATATGATCAAGCATCGCACGCTCCCTCTACCACCGAGATTGGTGTTTGCGTTGAGCATAGACATGATTGGATTATGTCTATCGCAATACGGTTATTCATTTAAGAAGAATAATGGTTACTCTATTTTTGAATAATACCTTCAATGGTCTTGCACCTAAAGGAATGGTTTATTGAATCTCGGTCGTAGTGATACACATTTTCATGCCAAAAGATATAAGATAGTAATGATAGTACCACTTACTTGTGGCACTGCCATGTAAGTCATAATGGTATAAAACGCATGAAGAAGCTCCATGTTGATGGATCTTTGGACTCACTCGTTTTTGAAAAGTTTGAGACATGCGAACCATGTCTATTGGTGTATATGCATGAAGAAACTCCATACAAATGGATCGTTCGGACTCACTTGATTTTGAATCACTTGAGATATGCAAATCATACCACATGGGCAAGATGACTGAAAAGCCTCATTTTCAGTAAGATGGAACAAGATAGCAACTTGTTGGAAGTAACACATTTTGATGTGTGCAGTCGAATGAGTGCTGAGGCATGCAGTGAATATCATTATGTTCTTACTTCACAGATGATTCGAGTAAATGTTGAGTATATTTACTTGATGAAACACAAGTCTGAATTATTGAATGGTTCAAGTAATTTCAGAGTGAAGTAGCAGATCATTGTGACAAGAGGATAAAATGTCTATGATATGATCATAGAGATGAATATCTAAGTTACGAGTTTTGGCACACAATTAAGACATTGTGGAAATTGTTTCGCAATTAATACCGCCTGGAACACCATAATGTGATGGTGTGTCCGAACATCATAGTTGCACCCTATTGGATATGGTGCGTACCATGATGTCTCTTATCAAATTACCACTATCGTTCATGGGTTAGGCATTAGAGACAACCACATTCACTTTAAATAGGGCACCACGTAATTCCGTTGAGATGACACCGTATGAATTATGGTTTAGAGAAACCTAAGTTGTCGTTTCTTAAAAGTTTGGGGCTACGACGCTTATGTGAAAAAGTTTCAGGCTGATAAGCTAGAACCCAAAGCGGATAAATGCATCTTCATAGGACACCCAAAACAGTTGGGTATACCTCCTGTCTCAGATCCAAAAGAAATAAAGGATTGTTTCTTGAATCAGGTCCTTTCTCGAGGAAAGGTTTCTCTCGAAAGAATTGAGTGAGAGGATGGTGGAGACTTGATGAGGTTATTGAACCATCACTTCAACCAGTGTGTAGCAGGGCACAGGAAGTTGTTCCCGTGGCACCTACACCAATTGAAGTGGAAGCTTATGATAGTGATCATGAAACTTCAGATCAAGTCACTCCCAAACCTCGTAGGATGACAAGGATGCGTACTACTTGAGAGTGGTACGTAATCCTGTCTTGGAAGTCATGTTGCTAGACAACAATGAGCCTACGAGCTATGGAGAAGCGATGGTGGGCCCGGATTCCGATAAATGGCTTGAGGCCATAAAATCCGAGAGAGGATCCATGTATGAAAACAAAGTGAAGACTTTGGCAGAACGGCTCGATGGTCGTAAGGCAAATGAGTACGGATGGATTTTAAAAGGAAGACAGACAATGATGGTAAGAATTACCATTAAGAAAGCTCGACTTGTCGTTAAGATGTTTTCCGACAAGTTCAAGGAGTTGACTACGATGAGATTTTCTCACTCGTAGCGATGCTAAGAGTCTGTTGGAATTATATTAGCGATTACTGCATTATTTATGAAATCTTGTAGATAGGATGTCAAAACATTGTTTCCTCGACGATTTTCTTGAGGAAAGGTTGTATGTGATACAACCGGAAGGTTTTGTCAATCCCGAAAGATGCTAATAAGTATGCAAAGCTCCAGCAATCCTTCTAAGGACTGGAGTGAGCATCTCGGAGTTGGAATGTATGCTTTGATGATGATCAAAGATTTTGGGTTTGTACAAAGTTTATGAGAAACTTGTATTTCCAAAGAAGTGAGTGGGAGCACTATAGAATTTCTGATGAGTATATGTTGTTGACATATTGTTGATCAGAAATGACGTAGAATTTCTGGAAAGCATATAGGGTTATTTTGAAAGTGTTTTTCAATGGAAAGCCTGGATTAAGCTGCTTGAGCATTGAGCATCAAGATCTATAAGGATAGATCAAAACGCTTAATGGTACTTTCAAATGAGCACATACCTTGACATGATCTTGAAGGTGTTCAAGATGGATCAGTCAAAGAAGAAGTTCTTGCCTGAGTTGTAAGGTACGAAGTTAAGACTTAAAGCTCGACCACGGCAGAATAGAGAGAAAGGACGAAGGTCGTCCCCTATGCTTAAAACGTAGGCTCTTCAGTATGCTATGCTGTGTACCGCACCTGAAGTGTGCCTTGCCATGAGTCAGTCAAGGGGTACAAGAGTGATCCAAGAATGGCTCACAGGACAGCGGTCAAAGTTATCCTTAGTAACTAGTGGACTAAGGAATTTTCTCGATTATGGAGGTGGTAAAAGAGTTCGTCATAAAAGTTACGACGATGCAAGCTTGACACCTATCCGGATAGCTCTGAGTAGAGAGACCGGATACATATAATGGAGCAATAATTTAGAATAGCTCCAAGTAGAACAGTTGTTTGGAATAGCTCCAAATAGAGCGTGGTAGCTGCATCTAGGAGATGACATAGAGATTTGTAAAGCACACACGGATCTGAAAGGTTCAGACCCGTTGACTAAAACCTCTCTCACAAGCAACATGATCAAACATAAAACTCATTGAGTGTTAATCACATAGTGATGTGAACTAGACTACTGACTCTAGTAAACTCTTGGGTATTAGTCACATGGCGATGTGACCTGTGAGTGTTAATCACATGGCGATGTGAACTAGATTATTGACTCTAGTGCAAGTGGGAGACTGTTGGAAATATGCCCTAGAGGCAATAATAAAAGTATTATTATTATATTTCCTTGTTCATGATAATTGTCTTTTATTCATGCTATAACTGTATTATCCGGAAATCGTAATACACGTGTGAATACATAGACCACAATATGTCCCTAGTGAGCCTCTAGTTGACTAGCTCGTTGTAATCAACAGATAGTCATGGTTTCCTGGCTATGGACATTGGATGTCGTTGATAACGGGATCACATCATTAGGAGAATGATGTGATGGACAAGACCCAATCCTAATACTAGCACAAAAGATCGTGTAGTTCATTTGCTAGAGCTTTGCCAATGTCAAGTATCTCTTCCTTCGACCATGAGAGCGTGTAACTCCTGGATACCGTAGGAGTGCTTTGGGTGTATCAAACGTCACAACGTAACTGGGTGACTATAAAGGTGCACTACAGGTATCTCCGAAAGTATCTATTGTTTTATGCGGATCGAGACTGGGATTTGTCACTCCGTGTAAACGGAGAGGTATCTCTGGGCCCACTCGGTAGGACATCATCATATGCGCAATGTGACCAAGGAGTTGATCACGGGATGATGTGTTACGGAACGAGTAAAGTGACTTGCCGGTAACGAGATTGAACAAGGTATTGGATACCGATGATCGAATCTCGGGCAAGTAACATACCGATAGACAAAGGGAATTGAATACGGGATTGATTAAGTCCTTGACATCGTGGTTCATCCGATGAGATCATCGTGGAACATGTGGGAGCCATCATGGGTATCCAGATCCCGCTGTTGGTTATTGACCGGAGAACGTCTCGGTCATGTCTACATGTCTCCCGAACCCGTAGGGTCTACACACTTAAGGTTCGATGACGCTAGGGTTATAAAGGAAGTTTGTATGTGGTTACCGAATGTTGTTAGGAGTCCCGGATGAGATCCCGGACGTCACGAGGAGTTCCGGAATGGTCCGGAGGTAAAGATTTATATATGGGAAGTCCTATTTTGTCCACCGGAAAATGTTCGGGATTTTTCGGTATTGTACCGGGAAGGTTCTAGAAGGTTCCGGAGTGGGGCCCACCTGCATGGGGGGACCCACATGGACGTGGGTAGTGTGGGCAAGGCCCCACACCCCTGGTCAAGGCGCACCAAGATCCCCCCTTAGAAGGAATAAGATCATATCCCGAAGGGATAAGATCAAGATCCCTAAAAAGGGGGATAACAATCGGTGGGGAAGGAAATAATGAGATTTCTTTCCTCCCACCTTGTCCAACGCCCCAATGGACTTGGAGGGCAAGAAACCAGCCCCTCCACCCCTATATATAGTGGGGAGGCGCATGGGAGCTATAGACGAAGTTCTGGCGCAGCCCTCCCCCTCTCACAAGTACTCCTCCTCTCCCGCGGTGCTTGGCGAAGCCCTGCAGGATTGCCACGCTCCTCCACCACCACCACGCCGTTGTGCTGCTGTTGGATGGAGTCTTCCTCAACCTCTCCCTCTCTCCTTGCTGGATCAAGGCGTGGGAGACGTCACCGGGCTGTACGTGTGTTGAACGCGGAGGTGCCGTGCGTTCGGCACTTGATCATCGGTGATTTGAATCACGACGAGTACGACTCCATCAACCCCGTTCACTTGAACGCTTCCGCTTAGCGATCTACAAGGGTATGTAGATGCACTCTCTTTCTACTCGTTGCTGGTCTCTCCATAGATAGATCTTGGTGACATGTAGGAAAATTTTGAATTTCTGCTACGTTCCCCAACAGCCAAGAGGGGGGGAGGAGTCCATCCTCCCCAAGGCACCTCGGAGGTGCCTTCCCCCTTTAGGACTCTCCCCTCTCTCTTATCTCTAGGCGCATGGGCCTCTAGGGGCTGGTGCCCTTGGCCCATATAGGCCAAGGCGCACCCCCTACAGCCCATGTGGCCCCCCCGGGGCAGGTGGACCCCCCCGGTGGACCCCCGGACCCCTTTCGGCACTCCCGGTACAATACCGATAAAGTGCGAAACTTTTCCGGCGACCAAAATAAGACTTCCTATATATAAATCTTTACCTCCGGACCATTCCGGAACTCCTCGTGACGTCCGGGATCTCATCCGGGACTCCGAACAACATTTGGTATGCTGCATACTCATATTCATACAACCCTAGCGTCACCGAACCTTAAGTGTGTAGACCCTACGGGTTCGGGAGACACGCAGACATGACCGAGACGACTCTCGGGCAATAACCAACAGCGGGGTCTGGATACCCATGTTGGCTCCCACATGCTCCTCGATGATTTCATCGGTTGAACCACGATGTCGAGGATTCGATCAAACCCTGTATACAATTCCCTTTGTCAATCGGTACGTTACTTGCCCGAGACTCGATCGTCGGTATCCCAATACCTTGTTCAGTCTCGTTACCGGCAAGTCACTTTACTCGTACCGTAATGCATGATCCCGTGGCCAACACCTTGGTCACCTTGAGCTCATTATGATGATGCATTACCGAGTGGGCCCAGAGATACCTCTCCGTCATACGGAGTGACAAAGCCCAGTCTCGATCCGTGTCAACCCAACAGACACTTTCGGAGATACCTGTAGTGCACCTTTATAATCACCCAGTTACGTTGTGACGTTTGGTACACCCAAAGCACTCTTACGGTATCCGGGAGTTACACGATCTCATGGTCTAAGGAAGAGATACTTGGCATTGGCAAAGCTCTAGCAAACGAACTACACGATCTTTGTGCTATGCTTAGGATTGGGTCTTGTCCATCACATCATTCTCCTAATGATGTGATCCCGTTATCAACGACATCCAATGTCCATAGCCAGGAAACCATGACTATTTGTTGATCACAACGAGCTAGTCAACTAGAGGCTCACCAGGGACATATTGTGGTCTATGTATTCACACGTGTATTACGATTTCCGGATAATACAGTTATAGCATGAATAACAGACAATTATCATGAACAATGAAATATAATAATACTTTTATTATTGCCTCTAGGGCATATTTCCAACAGTCTCCCACTTGCACTAGAGTCACCAATCTAGTTACATTGTGATGAATCGAACACCCATAGAGTTCTGCTGTTGATCATGTTTTGCTCGCGAGAGAGGTTTAGTCAACGGATCTGCGACATTCAGATCCGTATGTACTTTGCAAATTTCTATGTCTCCATCTTGAACATTTTCACGGATGGAGTTGAAACGACGCTTGATGTGCCTGGTCTTCTTGTGAAACCTGGGCTCCTTGGCAAGGTCAATAGCTCCAGTGTTGTCACAGAAGAGTTTGGTTGGCCCCGACGCATTGGGTATGACTCCTAGGTCGGTGATGAACTCCTTCACCCAAATCGCTTCATGCGCTGCCTCCGAGGCTGCCATGTACTCCGCTTCACATGTAGATCCTGCCACGACGCTCTGCTTGCAGCTGCACCAGCTTACTGCTCCACCATTCAACAGATACACGTATCCGGTTTGTGACTTAGAGTCATCCGGATCTGAGTCGAAGCTAGCGTCGACGTAACCCTTTACGACGAGCTCTTCGTCTCCTCCATAAACGAGAAACATGTCCTTTGTCCTTTTCAGGTACTTCAGGATATTCTTGACCGCTGTCCAGTGTTCCTTGCTGGGATTACCTTGGTATCTTGCTACCAAACTCACGGCAAGGTTTACATCAGGTCTGGTACACAACATGGCATACATAATAGATCCTATGGCTGAAGCATAGGGGATGACTCTCATCTCTTCTTTATCTTTTGCCGTGGTCGGTGACTGAGCCGAGCTCAATCTCACACCTTGTAACATAGGCAAGAACCCTTTCTTGGACTGATCCATTTTGAACCTTTTCAAAATCTTATCAAGGTACGTGCTTTGTGAAAGACCTATGAGGCGTCTCGATCTATCTCTATAGATCTTGATGCCTAATATATAAGCAGCTTCTCCAAGGTCCTTCATTGAAAAACATTTGTTCAAGTAGGCCTTAATGCTGTCCAGAAATTCTATATTATTTCCCATCAAGAGTATGTCATCTACATATAATATGAGAAATGCTACAGAGCTCCCACTCACTTTCTTGTAAACGCAGGCTTCTCCATAAGTCTGCATAAACCCAAACGCTTTGATTATCTCATCAAAGCGAATATTCCAACTCCGAGATGCTTGCACCAGCCCATAAATGGATCACTGGAGCTTGCATATTTTGTTAGCGTTCTTAGGATCGACAAAACCTTCCGGCTGCATCATATACAGTTCTTCCTTAAGATGCCCGTTAAGGAATGCCGTTTTGATGTCCATCTGCCATATCTCATAATCATAGTATGCGGCAATTGCTAACATGATTCGGACGGACTTTAGCTTCGCTACGGGAGAGAATGTATCGTCGTAGTCAATCCCTTGAACTTGTCGATAACCCTTAGCGACAAGTCGAGCTTTATAGATGGTAACATTGCCATCCGCGCCCGTCTTCTTCTTAAAGATCCATTTGTTTTCTATCGCTCGCCGATCATCGGGCAAGTCTGTCAAAATCCATACTTTGTTTTCATACATGGATTCTATCTCGGATTTCATGGCTTCAAGCCATTTGTTGGAATCTGGGCCCGCCATCGCTTCTTCATAGTTCGAAGGTTCACCGTTGTCTAACAACATGATTTCCAGGACAGGGTTGCCGTACCACTCTGCTGCGGAACGTGTCCTTGTGGACCTACGAAGTTCAGTAACAACTTGATCCGAAGCACCTTGATCATCATCATTGGCTTCCTCTTCAGTTGGAGTGGGCATCACAGGAACAATTTCCTGAACTGCACCACTTTCCCGTTCGAGAGGTAGTACTTCATCGAGTTCTACTTTCCTCCCACTTACTTCTTTCGAGAGAAACTCTTTTTCCAGAAAGCATCCGTTCTTGGCAACAAAGATCTTGCCCTCGGATCTTAAGTAGAAGGTATACCCTACAGTTTCCTTAGGGTATCCTATGAAGACGCATTTTTCCGATTTGGGTTCGAGCTTTTCAGGTTGAAGTTTCTTGACATAAGCATCGCATCCCCAAACTTTTAGAAACGACAGCTTAGGTTTCTTCCCAAACCATAATTCATACGGTGTCGTCTCAACGGATTTAGACGGTGCCCTATTTAAAGTGAATGTAGCTGTCTCTAGAGCGTATCCCCAAAATGATAGCGGTAAATTGGTAACAGACATCATAGACTGCACCATATCCAATAGAGTGCGATTACGACGTTCGGACACACCGTTACGCTGAGGTGTTCCAGGCAGCGTTAGTTGTGAAACGATTCCACATTTTCTTAAGTGTGTACCAAATTCATGACTTAAGTATTCTCCTCCACGATCTGATCGTAGGAATTTTATCTTTCGGTCACGTTGATTCTCTACCTCATTCTGAAATTCCTTGAACTTTTCATAGGTCTCAGACTTGTGTTTCATTAAGTAGACATACCCATATCTACTCAAGTCATCAGTGAGAGTGAGAACATAACGATATCCTCCGCGAGCCTCAACGCTCATTGGACCGCACACATCGGTATGTATGATTTCCAACAAGTTGGTTGCTCTCTCCATTGTTCCTGAGAACGGAGTCTTGGTCATTTTGCCCATGAGGCATGGTTCGCATGTGTCAAACGATTCATAATCAAGAGACTCTAAAAGTCCATCAGCATGGAGCTTCTTCATGCGCTTGACACCAATGTGACCAAGGCGGCAGTGCCACAAGTATGTGGGACTATCGTTATCAACTATACATCTTTTGGCATCCATACTATGAACATGTGTAATATTACGCTCGAGATTCATTAAGAATAAACCATTGACCATCGGAGCATGACCATAAAACATATCTCTCATATAAATCGAACAACCATTATTCTCAAACTTAAATGAGTAGCCATCTCGTATTAAACGAGATCCAGATACAATGTTCATGCTCAAACTTGGCACCAAATAACAATTATTAAGGTTCAAAACTAATCCCGTAGGTAAATGTAGAGGTAGCGTGCCGACGGCGATCACATCGACTCTGGAACCATTCCCGACGCGCATCGTCACCTCATCCTTCGCCAGTCTTCGCTTATTCCGCAGCTCCTGCTGTGAGTTACAAATATGAGCAACGGCACCGGTATCAAATACCCAGGAGTTACTATGAGTACTGGTAAGGTACACATCAATTACATGTATATCAAATATACCTTTCGTATTGCCGGCCTTCTTATCCGCTAAGTATTTGGGGCAGTTCCGCTTCCAGTGACCCTTCCCCTTGCAATAAAAGCACTCAGTCTCAGGCTTGGGTCCATTCTTTGACTTCTTCCCGGCAACTGGCTTACCGGGCGCGACAACATCCTTGCCGTCCTTCTTGAAGTTCTTCTTGCCCTTGCCCTTCTTGAACTTAGTGGTCTTATTGACCATCAACACTTGATGTTCTTTCTTGATTTCAGCCTCTGCTGACTTTAGCATAGAGAACACTTCAGGAATGGTCTTTTCCATCCCCTGCATGTTGTAGTTCATCACAAAGCTCTTGTAGCTTGGTGGGAGCGACTAGAGGATTCTGTCAATGACCGCCTCATCAGGGAGGTTAATATTCAGCTGGGTCATACGGTTGTGCAACCCAGACATCTTGAGTATGTGTTCACTGACAGAACTATTTTCCTCCATCTTACAACTGTAGAACTTGTCGGAGACGTCATATCTCTTGACCCGGGCGTGAGCTTGAAAAACTAGTCTCAGCTCCTCGAACATCTCATATGCTCCGTGATGCTCAAAACGCTTTTGGAGCCCCGGTTCTAAGCTGTAAAGCATGCCACACTGAGCGAGGGAGTAATCATCAGCACGAGTCTGCCAAGCATTCATAATGTCTTGGTTCTCTGGGACGGGAGCATCACCTAGCGGTCCTTCTAGGACATATTGTTTCCTGGCAGCTATGAGGATGATCCCCAGGTTCCGGACCCAGTCCGTATAGTTGCTGCCATCATCTTTCAGCTTGGTTTTCTCTAGGAACGCGTTGAAGTTCATGTTGACATGAGCGTTGGCCATTTGATCTACAAGACACATTTGCAAAGGTTTTAGACTAAGTTCATGATAATTAAGTTCTAATCAAATTATGAACTCCCACTCAGATTAGACATCCCTCTAGTCATCTAAGTGTTACACGATCCGAGTCGACTAGCCCGTGTCCGATCATCACGTGAGACGGACTAGTCATCGTTGGTGAACATTCTCATGTTGATCGTATCTTCCATACGACTCGTGTTCGACCTTTCGGTCTCCATGTTCCGAGGCCATGTCTGTACATGCTAGGCTCGTCAAGTTAACCCTAAGTGTTTTGCTGTGTAAAACTGTCTTACACCCGTTGTATGTGAACGTAAGAATCCATCACACCTGATCATCACGTGGTGCTTAGAAGCGACGAACTTTAGCAACGGTGCACAGTTAGGGGAGAACACTTCTTGAAATTGTTGTAAGGGATCATCTTATTTACTACCGTCATCCTAAGTAAACAAGATGCATAAACATAATAAACATCACATGCAATTATATAGTTGTGACATGATATGGCCAATATCATACAACTCCATTGATCTCCATCTTCGGGGCTCCATGATCATCTTGTCACCGGCTTGACACCATGATCTCCATCATCATGATCTCCATCATCGTGTCTTCATGAAGTTGTCACGCCAACGACTACTTCTACTTATATGGCTAACGCGTTTAGCAATAAAGTAAAGTAAGTTACATAGCGTTCTTCAATGACACGCAGGTCATACAAAAATAAAGACAACTCCTATGGCTCCTACCGGTTTTCATACTCATCGACATGCAAGTCGTGAATCCTATTACAAAGAACATGATTTCATACATCACAATTCATCATTCATCACAACTTCTGGCCATATCACATCACATGATCAATCGCTGCAAAAACAAGTTAGACGTCCTCTAATTGTTGTTGCATCTTTTACGTGGCTGCAATTGGGTTCTAGCAAGAATGTTTTCTTACCTACGAATAACCACAACGTGATTTTGTCAACTTCTATTTACCCTTCATAAGGACCCTTTTCATCGAATCCGCTCCAACTAAAGTGGGAGAGACAGATGTTGGGGAACGTTGCAGAAAATTAAAATTTTTCCTACGGTTTCACCAAGATCCATCTATGAGTTCATCTAAGCAACGAGTCTAGGGAGAGAGTTTGCATCTACATACCACTTGTAGATCGCGTGCGGAAGCTTGCAAGGTGATGATGTAGTCGTACTCGACGTGATCCAAATCACCGATGACCAGCGCCGAACGGACGGCACCTCCGCGTTCAACACACGTACGGGACGGGAGACGTCTCCTCCTTCTTGATCCAGCAAGGGGTAAGGAGAGGTTGATGAAGATCCAGCAGCACGACGGCGTGGTGGTGGATGCAGGGCGTCACAGCAGCAGGGCTTCGCCGAGACTACGAGGGAGAGACGTAACGGGGGGAGGTGGAGGCGCCAGGGGCTGGTGTATGGAGGCCCTCCTCTCCCCCACTATATATAGGGGTGCCAAGGGGGGGGGGGCGCCGGCCCTAGTAGATGAGATCTACTAGGGGGGGCGGCGGCCTAGGGGAGGTTTCCCTCCCCCCCAAGGCACCTAGGGGTGCCTTCCACCACTAGGACTCCTCCTAGGGGGAAACCCTAGGCGCATGGGCCTATAGGGGCTGGTGCCCTTGGCCCATGATGGCCAAGGCGCACCCCCTACAGCCCATGTGGGCCCCCGGGACAGGTGGCCCCACCCGGTGGACCCCCGGGACCCTTCCGGTGGTCCCGGTACAATACCGATAACCCCGAAACTTGTCCCGGTGCCCGAAATAGCACTTCCTATATATAATTCTTTACCTCCGGACCATTCCGGAACTCCTCGTGACGTCCGGGATCTCCTCCGGGACTCCGAACAACATTCGGGTTTCTGCATATACATATCTTCATAACCCTAGCGTCACCGAACCTTAAGTGTGTAGACCCTACGGGTTCGGGAGACATGTAGACATGACCGAGACGCTCTCAGTCAATAACCATCAGCGGGATCTGGATACCCATGATGGCTCCCACATGCTCCTCGATGTTGTCATCGGATGAACCATGATGTCGAGGATTCGATCAAACCCTGTATGCAATTCCCTTTGTCAATCGGTACGTTACTTGCCCGAGACTCGATCGTCGGTATCCCAATACCTTATTCAGTCTCGTTACCGGCAAGTCACTTTACTCGTACCATAATGCATGATCCCGTGTCCAACACCTTGGTCACATTGAGCTCAATATGATGATGCATTACCGAGTGGGCCCAGAGATACCTCTCCGTCATACGGAGTGACAAATCCCAGTCTCGATCCGTGTCAACCCAACAGCTACTTTCGGAGATACCTGTAATGTACCTTTATAGTCACCCAGTTACGTTGTGACGTTTGATACACCCAAGGCACTCTTACGGTATCCGGGAGTTACACGATCTCATGGTCGAAGGAAGAGATACTTGACACTTGCAAAGCTCTAGCAAAACGAACTACACGATCTTTTATGCTATGCTTAGGATTGGGTCTTGTCCATCACATCATTCTCCTAATGATGTGATCCCGTTATCAATGACATCCAATGTCCATAGTCAGGAAACCATGACTATCTGTTGATCACAACGAGCTGGTCAACTAGAGGCTTACCAGGGACATAGTGTGGTCTAAGTATTCACACGTGTATTACGATTTCCAGATAATACAGTTATAGCATGAATAAAAGACAATTATCATGAACAATGAAATATAATAATACTTTTATTATTGCCTCTAGGGCATATTTCCAACAGTCTCCCACTTGCACTAGAGTCACCAATCTAGTTACATTGTGATGAATCGAACACCCATAGAGTTCTGGTGTTGATCATGTTTTGCACGCGAGAGAGGTTTAGTCAGCGGATCTGCGACATTCAGATCCGTGTGCACTTTGCAAATCTCTATGTCTCCATCTTGAACATTTTCACGGATGGAGTTGAAACGACGCTTGATGTGCCTGGTCTTCTTGTGAAACCTGGGCTCCTTTGCGAGGGCAATAGCTCCAGTGTTGTCACAGAAGAGTTTGATCGGCCCCGACGCATTGGGTATGACTCCTAGGTCGGTGATGAACTCCTTCACCCAAATTGCTTCATGTGCTGCCTCCGAGGTTGCCATGTACTCCGCTTCACACGTAGATCCCGCCACGACGCTCTGCTTGCAGCTGCACCAGCTTACTGCTCCACCATTCAACATATACACGTATCCAGTTTGTGACTTAGAGTCATCCAGATCTGAGTCGAAGCTAGCGTCGACGTAACCCTTTACGACAAGCTCTTCATCTCCTCCATAAACGAGAAACATGTCCTTTGTCCTTTTCAGGTACTTCAGGATATTCTTGACCGCTGTCCAGTGTTCCTTGCCGGGATTACTTTGGTATCTTGCTACCAAACTTACGGCAAGGTTTACATCGGGTCTGGTACACAGCATGGCATACATAATAGATCCTATGGCTGAAGCATAGGGGATGACACTCATCTCTTCTTTATCTTTTGCCGTGGTCGGTGACTGAGCTGAGCTCAGTCTCATACCTTGTAACATAGGCAAGAACCCCTTCTTGGACTGATCCATTCTGAATCTCTTCAAAATCTTATCAAGGTATGTGCCTTGTGAAAGACCTATAAGGCGTCTCGATCTATCTCTATAGATCTTGATGCCTAATATATAAGCAGCTTCTCCAAGGTCCTTCATTGAAAAACACTTATTCAAGTAGGCCTTAATGCTGTCCAGAAATTCTATATTATTTCCCATCAAGAGTATGTCATCTACATATAATATGAGAAATGCTACAGAGCTCCCACTCACTTTCTTGTAAACGCAGGCTTCTCCATAAGTCTGCATAAACCCAAACGCTTTGATCATCTCATCAAAGCGAATATTCCAACTCCGAGATGCTTGCACCAGCCCATAAATGGATCGCTGGAGCTTGCACACTTTGTTAGCGTTCTTAGGATCGACAAAACCTTCCGGCTGCATCATATACAGCTCTTCCTTAAGATGCCCGTTAAGGAATGCCGTTTTGACGTCCATCTGCCATATCTCATAATCATAGTATGCGGCAATTGCTAACATGATTCGGACGGACTTTAGCTTCGCTACGGGAGAGAATGTCTCGTCGTAGTCAATCCCTTGAACTTGTCGATAACCCTTAGCGACAAGTCGAGCTTTATAGATGGTGACATTACCATCCGCGTCCGTCTTCTTCTTAAAGATCCATTTGTTTTCTATCGCTCGCCGATCATCGGGCAAGTCTGTCAAAGTCCATACTTTGTTTTCATACATGGATTCTATCTCGGATTTCATGGCTTCAAGCCATTTGTTGGAATCTGGGCCCGCCATCGCTTCTTCATAGTTCGAAGGTTCACCGTTGTCTAACAACATGATTTCCAGGACAGGGTTGCCGTACCACTCTGGTGCGGAACGTGTCCTTGTAGACCTACGAAGTTCAGCAGTAACTTGATCCGAAGTACCTTGATCATCATCATTGTTTTCCTCTTCAGTTGGAGTGGGCATCACAGGAACGGTTTCCTGTGCTGCGCCACTTTCCCGCTCAAGAGGTAGTACTTCATCGAGTTCTACTTTCCTCCCACTTACTTCTTTCGAGAGAAACTCTTTTTCCAGAAAGCATCCGTTCTTGGCAACAAAGATCTTGCCTTCGGATCTTAAGTAGAAGGTATACCCGACAGTTTCCTTAGGGTATCCTATGAAGACGCATTTTTCCGACTTGGGTTCGAGCTTTTCAGGTTGGAGTTTCTTGACATAAGCATCGCATCCCCAAACTTTTAGAAACGACAGCTTAGGTTTCTTTCCAAACCATAATTCATACGGTGTCGTCTCAACGGATTTAGACGGTGCCCTATTTAAAGTGAATGTAGCTGTCTCTAGAGCGTATCCCCAAAATGATAGCGGTAAATCGGTAAGAGACATCATAGACCGCACCATATCCAATAGAGTGCGATTACGACGTTCGGACACACCGTTTCGCTGAGGTGTTCCAGGCGGCGTGAGCTGTGAAACGATTCCACATTTCTTTAAGTGTGTACCAAATTCGTGACTTAAGTATTCTCCTCCACGATCTGATCGTAAGAATTTTATCTTTCGGTCACGTTGATTCTCCACCTCATTCTGAAATTCCTTAAACTTTTCAAAGGTCTCAGACTTGTGTTTCATTAAGTAGACATACCCATATCTACTCAAGTCATCTGTGAGGGTGAGAACATAACGATATCCTCCCAAGCCTCAACGCTCATTGGACCGCACACATCGGTATGTATGATTTCCAACAAGTTGGTTGCTCGCTCCATTGTTCCGGAGAACGGAGTCTTGGTCATTTTGCCTAAGAGGCATGGTTCGCACGTGTCAAATGATTCATAATCAAGAGACTCTAAAAGTCCATCGGCATGGAGCTTCTTCATGCGCTTGACACCAATGTGACCAAGGCGGCAGTGCCACAAGTATGTGGGACTATCGTTATCAACTTTACATCTTTTGGCATCTACAGTATGAACATGTGTAATATTACGCTCGAGATTCATTAAGAATAAACCATTGACCATCGGAGCATGACCATAAAACATATCTCTCATATAAATCGAACAACCATTATTCTCAGACTTAAATGAGTAGCCATCTCGTATTAAACGAGATCCAGATACAATGTTCATGCTCAAACTTGGCACTAAATAACAATTATTAAGGTTCAAAACTAATCCCGTAGGTAAATGTAGAGGCAGCGTGCCGACGGCGATCACATCGACTCTGGAACCATTCCCGACGCGCATCGTCACCTCGTCCTTCGCCAGTCTCCGTTTATTCCGCAGCTCCTGCTGTGAGTTACAAATATGAGCAATGGCACCGGTATCAAATACCCAGGAGTTACTACGAGTACTGGTAAGGTACACATCAATCACATGTATATCAAATATACCTTTGGCGTTGCCGGCCTTCTTATCCGCTAAGTATTTGGGGCAGTTCCGCTTCCAGTGACCCTTCCCCTTGCAATAAAAGCACTCAGTCTCAGGCTTGGGTCCATTCTTTGACTTCTTCCCGGTAACTGGCTTACCAGGCGCGGCAACATCTTTGCCGTCCTTCTTGAAGTTCTTCTTACCCTTGCCCTTCTTGAACTTAGTGGTCTTATTGACCATCAACACTTGATGTTCTTTCTTGATTTCAGCCTCTGCTGACTTCAGCATCGAGAACACTTCAGGAATGGTCTTTTCCATTCCCTGCATGTTGTAGTTCATCACAAAGCTCTTGTAGCTTGGTGGGAGCGACTGGAGGATTCTGTCAATGACCGCCTCATCTGGGAGGTTAATGTTCAGCTGGGTCATACGGTTGTGCAACCCAGACATCTTCAGGATGTGCTCACTGACAGAACTGTTTTCCTCCATCTTACAACTATAGAACTTGTCGGAGACATCATATCTCTCGACCCGGGCATGAGCTTGAAAAACTAGTTTCAGCTCTTCGAACATCTCATATGCTCCGTGATGCTCAAAACGCTTTTGGAGCCCCGGTTCTAAGCTGTAAAGCATGCCGCACTGAACGAGGGAGTAATCATCAGCGCGAGACTGCCAAGCATTCATAATGTCTTGGTTCTCTGGGACGGGAGCGTCACCTAGCGGTCCTTCTAGGACATATTTTTTCCTGGCAGCTATGAGGATGATCCTCAGGTTCCGGACCCAGTCCGTATAGTTGCTGCCATCATCTTTCAGCTTGTTTTCTCTAGGAACGCGTTGAAATTCATGTTGACATTAGCGTTGGCCATTGATCTACAAGACATATTTGCAAAGGTTTTAGACTAAGTTCATGATAATAAAGTTCTAATCAAATTATGAACTCCCACTTAGATTAGACATCCCTCTAGTCATCTAAGTGTTACACGATCCGAGTCGACTAGCCCGTGTCCGATCATCACGTGAGACGGACTAGTCATCGTCGGTGAACATTTTCATGTTGATCATATCTTCCATACGACTCGTGTTCGACCTTTCGGTCTCCGTGTTCCGAGGCCATGTCTGCACATGCTAGGCTCGTCAAGTTAACCCTAAGTGTTTTCGCTGTGTAAAACTGTCTTACACCCGTTGTATGTGAACGTAAGAATCCATCACACCCGATCATCACGTGGTGCTTAGAAGCGACGAACTGTAGCAACGGTGCACAGTTAGGGGAGAACACTTCTTGAAATTTTATAAGAGATCATCTTATTTACTACCGTCGTCCTAAGTAAACAAGATGCATAATACATAATAAACATCACATGCAATTATATAGTTGTGACATGATATGGCCAATATCATATAGCTCCATTGATCTTCATCTTCGGGGCTCCATGATCATCTTGTCACCGGCTTGACACCATGATCTCCATCATCATGATCTCCATCATCGTGTCTTCATGAAGTTGTCACGCCAACGACTACTTCTACTTCTATGACTAACGTTTAGCAATAAAGTAAAGTAGTTTACATGACGTCATTCAATGACACGCAGGTCATACAAAAAATAATGACAACTCCTATGGCTCCTGCCGGTTGTCATACTCATCGACATGCAAGTCGTGAATCCTATTACAAAGAACATGATCTCATACATCACAATTCATCATTCATCACAACTTCTGGCCATATCACATCACATGATCAATTGCTGCAAAAACAAGTTAGACATCCTCTAATTGTTGTTGCATCTTTTACGTGGCTGCAATTGGGTTCTAGCAAGAACGTTTTCTTACCTACGAATCACCACAACGTGATTTTGTCAACTTCTATTTACCCTTCATAAGGGCCCTGTTCATCGATTCCGCTCCAACTAAGGTGGGAGAGACAGACACCCGCCAGCCACCTTATGCAACTTGTGCATGTCAGTCGGTGGAACCGGTCTCACGTAAGTGTACGTGTAAGGTTGGTCCGGGCCGCTTCATCCCACAATACCGTTGAGCAAAAAAAGACTAGTAGAGGCAAGTAAGATGACAAAATCCACGCCCACAACAAAGTTGTGTTCTACTCGTGCAAAGAGAACTACGCATAGACCTAGCTCTGATACCACTGTTGGGGAACGTTACAGAAAATTAAAATTTTTCCTACGGTTTCACCAAGATCCATCTATGAGTTCATCTAAGCAACGAGTCTAGGGAGAGAGTTTGCATCTACATACCACTTGTAGATCACGTGCGGAAGCTTGCAAGGTGATGATGTAGTCGTACTCGACGTGATCCAAATCACCGATGACCAGCGCCGAACGGACGGCACCTCTGCGTTCAACACACGTACGGGACGGGAGACGTCTCCTCCTTCTTGATCCAGCAAGGGGGAAGGAGAGGTTGATGAAGATCCAGCAGCACGACGGCGTGGTGGTGGATGCAGGGCGTCACAGCAGCAGGGCTTCGCCGAGACTACGAGGGAGAGACGTAACGGGGGGAGGTGGAGGCGCCAGGGGCTGGTGTATGGAGGCCCTCTTCTCCCCCACTATATATAGGGGTGCCAAGGGGGGGGGCGCCGGCCCTAGTAGATGAGATCTACTAGGGGGGGCGGCGGCCTAGGGGAGGTTTCCCTCCCCCCCAAGGCACCTAGGGGTGCCTTCCACCACTAGGACTCCTCCTAGGGGGAAACCCTAGGCGCATGGGCCTATAGGGGCTGGTGCCCTTGGCCCATGATGGCCAAGGCGCACCCCCTACAGCCCATGTGGCCCCTCGGGACAGGTGGCCCCACCCGGTGGACCCCCGGGACCCTTCCGGTGGTCCCGGTACAATACCGATAACCCCGAAACTTGTCCCGGTGCCCGAAATAGCACTTCCTATATATAATTCTTTACCTCCGGACCATTCCGGAACTCCTCGTGACGTCCGGGATCTCATCCGGGACTCCGAACAACATTCGGGTTTCTGCATATACATATCTTCATAACCCTAGCGTCACCGAACCTTAAGTGTGTAGACCCTACGGGTTCGGGAGACATGTAGACATGACCGAGACGCTCTCAGTCAATAACCATCAGCGGGATCTGGATACCCATGATGGCTCCCACATGCTCCTCGATGTTGTCATCGGATGAACCATGATGTCGAGGATTCGATCAAACCCTGTATGCAATTCCCTTTGTCAATCTGTACGTTACTTGCCCGAGACTCGATCGTCGGTATCCCAATACCTTATTCAGTCTCGTTACCGGCAAGTCACTTTACTCGTACCGTAATGCATGATCCCGTGTCCAACACCTTGGTCACATTGAGCTCAATATGATGATGCATTACCGAGTGGGCCCAGAGATACCTCTCCGTCATACGGAGTGACAAATCCCAGTCTCGATCCGTGTCAACCCAACAGCTACTTTCGGAGATACCTGTAATGTACCTTTATAGTCACCCAGTTACGTTGTGACGTTTGATACACCTAAGGCACTCTTACGGTATCCGGGAGTTACACGATCTCATGGTCGAAGGAAGAGATACTTGACACTTGCAAAGCTCTAGCAAAACGAACTACACGATCTTTTATGCTATGCTTAGGATTGGGTCTTGTCCATCACATCATTCTCCTAATGATGTGATCCCGTTATCAACGACATCCAATGTCCATAGTCAGGAAACCATGACTATCTGTTGATCACAACGAGCTGGTCAACTAGAGGCTTACCAGGGACATAGTGTGGTCTAAGTATTCACAAGTGTATTACGATTTCCGGATAATACAGTTATAGCATGAATAAAAGACAATTAACATGAACAATGAAATATAATAATACTTTTATTATTGCCTCTAGGGCATATTTCCAACAACAGACACCCGCCAGCCACCTTATGCAACTAGTGCATGTCAATCGGTGGAACCGGTCTCACGTAAGCGTACGTGTAAGGTTGGTGCGGGCCGCTTCATCCCACAATGCCGTTGAAGCAAGAAAAGACTAGTAGTGGCAAGTAAGTTGACAAGATCCACGCCCACAACAAAATTGTGTTCTACTCGTGCAAAGAGAACTACGCATAGACCTAGCTCATGATGCCACTGTTGGGGAACGTTGCAGAAAATTAAAATTTTTCCTACGGTTTCACCAAGATCCATCTATGAGTTCATCTAGCAACGAGTCATGGGAGAGTGATTGCATCTACATACCACTTGTAGATCGCATGCGGAAGCGTTCAATGGAATGGGGTTGATGGAGTCGTACTCGCCGTGATTCAGATCACCGATGACCTAGTGCCGAACGGACAGCACCTCCGCGTTCAACACACGTACGGAGCGGATGACGTCTCCTCCTTCTTGATCCAGCAAGGGGGAAGGAGAGGTTGATGAAGATCCAGCAGCACGACGGCGTGGTGGTGGATGCAGCAGAACTCCGGCAAGGCTTCGCTAAGCAACTACGGGAGGAGGAGGAGGTGTTGCAGGGAGGAGGGAGGCGCCAGGGCTGCTTGGTCCGGCTGCCCCTCCCTCCCCTCCCTTTATATAGGGGCAAGGGAGAGGGGGGGCGCAGCCTTGCCCCTTCCTCCAAGGAAGGGGTGCGGCCAAGAGGGGGGGAGGAGTCCATCCTCCCCAAGGCACCTCGGAGGTGCCTTCCCCCTTTAGGACTCTCCCCTCTCTCTTATCTCTAGGCGCATGGGCCTCTAGGGGCTGGTGCCCTTGGCCCATATAGGCCAAGGCGCACCCCCTACAGCCCATGTGGCCCCCCCGGGGCAGGTGGACCCCCCCGGTGGATCCCCGGACCCCTTTCGGCACTCCCGGTACAATACCGATAAAGTGCGAAACTTTTCCGGCGACCAAAATAAGACTTCCTATATATAAATCTTTACCTCCGGACCATTCCGGAACTCCTCGTGACGTCCGGGATCTCATCCGGGACTCCCAACAACATTTGGTATGCTGCATACTCATATTCATACAACCCTAGCGTCACCGAACCTTAAGTGTGTAGACCCTACGGGTTCGGGAGACACGCAGACATGACCGAGACGACTCTCGGGCAATAACCAACAGCGGGGTCTGGATACCCATGTTGGCTCCCACATGCTCCTCGATGATTTCATCGGTTGAACCACGATGTCGAGGATTCGATGAAACCCTATATACAATTCCCTTTGTCAATCGGTACGTTACTTGCCCGAGACTCGATCGTCGGTATCCCAATACCTTGTTCAGTCTCGTTACCGGCAAGTCACTTTACTCGTACCGTAATGCATGATCCCGTGGCCAACACCTTGGTCACCTTGAGCTCATTATGATGATGCATTACCGAGTGGGCCCAGAGATACCTCTCCGTCATACGGAGTGACAAATCCCAGTCTCGATCCGTGTCAACCCAACAGCTACTTTCGGAGATACCTGTAATGTACCTTTATAGTCACCCAGTTACGTTGTGACGTTTGATACACCCAAGGCACTCTTACGGTATCCGGGAGTTACACGATCTCATGGTCTAAGGAAGAGATACTTGACATTGGCAAAGCTCTAGCAAACGAACTACACGATCTTTGTGCTATGCTTAGGATTGGGTCTTGTCCATCACATCATTCTCCTAATGATGTGATCCCGTTATCAACGACATCCAATGTCCATAGCCAGGAAACCATGACTATCTGTTGATCACAACGAGCTAGTCAACTAGAGGCTCACCAGGGACATATTGTGGTCTATGTATTCACACGTGTATTACGATTTCCGGATAATACAGTTATAGCATGAATAACAGACAATTATCATGAACAATGAAATATAATAATACTTTTATTATTGCCTCTAGGGCATATTTCCAACAGGATTTCCTACTAATTAATTTCGTGATATGCATATATATGCCCGCTTTTTAAATAGGAAGGCAATTAGCGACAATAATTATCCCCATGTGCATCTTGCTTTTTTTAGATCTGCATCTCCGCTTTTAAGTAGGAAAGCAATCAAGCTGCACTAATTAAATCATTGCCTTCCCGTGGAGTCAACTTCTTCATTTGCCTTTTTTTTCTTGGCGTTATTCCTTCCTTTCTTGTCTTTCTAATTGCAGAAAATCATTTATTTCTTAGATTCTCGGAGCAGATCTGCTTATTTTTCAGGAAATTCATAAGGTAACACATGCATGGCTTTAGCCCAGTTGGTTGTGCACATTGAGATGAAACGGCAGGTCATGAGTTTGATCCCCTTGGAAATCAACTAAGTTTTGCTGCGCTCCTCTACAATCTCGGCCCATATGCAAGGGCAAAGTTGCTGCTCACAATCTCGGCCCATGTGGGGCAAAGCTCATGACGGATAGAAAAACGTAATTTGTCAATTCTATACCGATGACAACATTAGTACCACCTCGCGTATATATTTTAAATTCAAACTGAAAGCGTAAATTCACAGGAAGAAAGCGTATTATGACGGTGAACCCAAAGAGTCAGTCTGTGCTTTATTATTACTAGCACATATGCCCGTGCGTTGCAACGGGGTAATAAAGATAGACTTTATTTTGGTGGCAAACTTGGTCACAGTAGCTATATGAATTCCGTATAAATTTTGTTAAAATTTCCAAGCTATGTCGACAATGCATATAATACCCACATCTTAATCTTGGATCAAAAACACGGAGGTAAACAAACTCCTGTAACTCTATATAAAACTACACTATATCCGCCGAATTGAAATTGTATTACATCGATTTTTGCACACTCAATGCTCCAAATTGATTAAGACAATTATGTCACAGAAGTTGACTTCCAATATGAATTCAATCAATTACTTGGTACCGCCTTATACAGAAAGAGAATAGGCCATCAATCATTTTCCTACATCTATATATCTCATCTTTCTAAGCCTTAATTTTGATCAACATCCAACCATGAACCATCCTTGTCTCAACCTCGTTTCATATTTAATTTTGAACTATATAATAATGCAGCTAGTTTAAGGAATACGCACTGTCAATACTGCAAGGTTAGGTAACTGACATGTAATTTTATGTGATTGATATTGTATGAAATTCAATCAGCTAAGGATTAACAAAAATACTATGTCTTATGTTCTGAGCAAACATAAAAAAACCTACACTAATTATTTAATACGGTGCACCTTCTGTATTTCTGCTGAATCCTATTTGGTCATGTACACATATATATCCATCCAACATCTTGCCAACAATAAAACTCGAGTAGAGGATTAGCAATGTTGTTAATCAGGTAAATCAATATGCACCTTATGTTTTTTGCCGACCCCCATTTGCTTGTATATGTATGCATGCTGATCCATCCAGTTTCTTACCTACAGTCAATTGAAACCTGAATCCTGGCATGCATAGTGTGCCCACTGGACCGCCTCACGGGACGATACCGACGGTAGTTAAAGCGATGGCAGCACTGCCCTGACGATGCAAGGTGAAGCATATGTGCACGAACGCGAGATACAAAATAGGGTACCTGATTCTCAACGGATTGTGCCGACGTCTTCTGCACAGAATCCTATTTTTTTTTCTGGAAATCCATACTTGAGCGATCAAGCCTGGAGCAGTCAATGCGTGCACGCAATGTAGAATTGGAACCATCGATCCTATATGTAGAATTGGAATCCATCTAATCTACACCTATGCTGCCCAACAACTGACGAATCAACACGGACTTCCACGGAAATCTTGACTTGGAAGACTGCAAAACGAAGCTTTTGCTCTTCCGTCATCAAGTATCACACTGAATCATTGGATTAGCAGTACGTATCGCCGCGTTAGTGACTGTGTAATTTTTTTTAATAC
Source organism: Triticum aestivum (assembly GCF_018294505.1). Lineage (NCBI taxonomy): Eukaryota > Viridiplantae > Streptophyta > Magnoliopsida > Poales > Poaceae > Triticum > Triticum aestivum. The sequence goes on along the minus strand of NC_057795.1, from coordinate 327,239,809 downwards.
TAAGCATCTACCCAGCCTAAATGGCCATCCGAGCCCAATGCGCCAACAGGCGACAGACCTCCCATGCTCGTTCGTTTCTACTATTTCACAAAAAAATGCTCAATCGTTTCTCCTTTCCCCAAATTTGCAGGAACTTCTCCCCTTCCCTTAATTGACAGGGTCCATGTGTGAGGCCTTCCTAGGCCTTTGACTCGACCAGCGGCTGCTCACTGATGCCAACTGTGGTCCGCCGGCCGCCGGCCTGGGCAACCATCGCCGCACTCCGCCTCCGGGCCGCCGTGACGTGCGCCGGCTGCCTGCTGCTGTTGACTGCTCCGCTGCTGGCCTGCTGCTGCTTCTCTGCTTCTCGTGCTTCCTGCTGGCTGCAGGCTGTCGACTTAGTCGGTGAACTGCTGCAGGATGTCGCTGTTTTTCTTGCAAACCGAGCACCTGCCAGATCGCTGTAGCTTGTGAGATTCCGCATTGTAATTCTGACGAAGTCGGCAGTACGGATAAATTCCGGCGAGGTTGACAGAACGGCGAGATTCCGTCGACTTTGGTAGAACGACAAGACACCATTGTTGAGCACGAAATAATGACACAATTGAGCTGGAGCTTCGGTCGAGGGAGTAGATGTGTATTTATATGCGCGTTCATCGGCCTTTGGAACAGCCAAAGGAGACCCTGCCAGAGTTCCTGCCGGGCTCCCCATGGACGCAGGAAGTGTTTGTGTCAGAGAAGGTTTCAAGCGCAGGAAGGATTGGATCAAAAATTGGAAAGATTGAATGAAAGAAGAGGAAGGAGATTGTGTTGGATCAAAGAAGAAGAGAAAGAAGACCTGGTCTGCCGTGGAAGGGCATCGAGCTGATGTGCTCTACAAAGGAAGAAGCAGATCGATTGAAGAAGCAGGAGACCGGATCTGTTTTTTTAGGGATGAAGACCGGATCTGCTGGGTAACGCATCAGGGTATCTTTTTTGCAGAACGAAGGAAGGCCCAGCCTAATATAGAAAGGCATCGACGGCCCAACATCTTTCTAACACACAGAACGCAATTAACTACGTAAAAACACATAGAAAACATAAAAATAGTACCACCTCGGATACGCAAGTAAAATAGTCCCACCTTGGATGTAATAATGTTAGACTCCTGCGTACATCTTTTTAGATCCTCAGTTCGGCTTTTCTTTCCAAAAACCAAACTGAGCATCAGGGGCTACTGTCTATGCGGTAATATTTTTACATATCTTAAATACATACCTCAAAGCCTGCTAGAAGGCTGGCACAGGCTTCAGTCAGCCCGCTCTTGGCGGACTGAACTTTCTGGATCACCACACTCATAACAGTGTGGTGCTCCTCGTCGATAGAGGCGCCGTTAAGCGCCTCCAGCAAATTATCCGGTGCCTCCGATTGAACGAAGGTCACCGGTGTCGCAGTCTCGCCCTCCTTACGAAGGGACCGCTTGCCGGACTTCGGAACCACTGAAGGTTCCGGTGCGGAGTCCGGCCCAGGGCCAAACTTAGAGCCCTTTGGGGTTTTATCCCCCTTGCGCCTGGAGTCCGGGAGGTTGCCTTGCAGCGCCTCCTGGACCACCTCCTCTTGGCTGGGCCCCTTTTGGGAACCCACCTCGGTGTCATCCGCAGCGCGAGGAGAGGAGGCAGCCGGAAGTGAGGTGCTATTCACGTCCGACGAATCCAGGGAGCCGCTTGTTGAAGCGTCGAGCCTGGCCTTGGGCGGGCTGCAGGGTTATATTCGGTGTTAGGAGATTCTGTGCGACAAATGAAACGCCATGAGTTATTCTGGTATCCGGACGCTTACGATTTCGCCAGGGGCATAGCCCTCAGTGGCCACTCCTCTTCGCCATCGTCGGCGTTGGTGGAGTAGTCCGGAGGAAGGGTCCTTCCCTTCTTGGACCCTCTGGCCTCCCCAGTTGGGGCGGCCTTCCTTTTTTTTCTCCCCCCGCTGGGGGAGAGGCCTCTTTTTCCTCTTCCTCGTCTTCGCGGGAGGAGTCCGCCTCGGAGTCATCGGACGATGAGTCCGACAACACCTGGCGCCGGGAACTCCTTCGAGTTCCCGTGGCCTTCTTCTTGGCCTTCTTCTCCGACACCACGTGAGGTGCCGGAACCAGCAGCCCCGTTAATCGGGCGTCCGCTGGGTCTTCTGGCAAGGGAGCCGGACAGTTAACCTGCCCGGACATCTTTTGCCAGGCCTGTCAAAGGTAAGGGAGTTTAGATCCCGCATAGAGTCAAACTATGAAAAACAAGTGTCCTGTAGAGGGTAAAATAGCTTACCTCGCTGGCTTGACGCTGCGAGCTGAATCCGCGATCTTCGGTAACGGATGCGTGAGCCTCGGCGCCTTTGAACAGCACCTTCCATGCATCTTCGTACGTAGTGTCGAAGAGCCTGCTCAAGGTTTGGTGTTGTGCCGGATCAAACTCCCACAAGTTGAAGGTCCATTGTTAGCACAGGATTATCCAGCAGATGAGCATGACCTGGACTACGTTGACGAGCTTGAGCTTCTTGTTCACCAGGTTTTGGACGCAGGTTTGGAGTCCGGTCAGCTCTTCCAAATTACCCCACGTCAGGCCCGTCTCCTTCCAGGAGGTGAGTCGTGTAGGGAAGCCAGATCGGAATTCGGGGGCTGCCACCCATTTAGGGTCACGCGGCTCGGTGATGTAGAACCACCCCGATTGCCACCCCTTTATGGTCTCCACGAGGGAGCCCTCGAGCCATAGGACGTTGGCCATCTTGCCCACCATGGCACCTCCGCACTCCGCCTGGCGGCCGCCCACTACCTTCGGTTTGACATTGAAGGTCTTCAGCCATAAGCCAAAGTGGGGCTGAATGCAGAGGAAGGCCTTGCACACAACGATGAACGCCGAGATGTTGAGGATGAAATTTGGGGCCAGATCATGGAAATCCAGGCTGTAGTAGAACATGAGCCCCCGAACAAATGGGTGAAGTGGAAAACCTAGTCCGCAAAGGAAGTGGGTGAGGAACACCACCCTCTCATTGGGCCTGGGGGTGGGGATAAGCTACCCCTTGTCGGGGAGCCGATGCGCGATGTCGCTGGACAAGTATCCGGCCTTCCGTATCTTTTTGATGTGCCCCTCCGTGACGGAGGAGACCATCCACTTGCCTCTCGCTCCGGACATGGCTGGGGACGGTTGAGGCGAGATGTGCAGACTTGGGCGCTGGACCTCGAGTGCACGGAAATGGATGAGCAAAGGACGAAGAAGGCGTAGGTAAAAAGCTGGATCCTTATCCCCTTATATGAACGGACGAAGCTATGCGTCCCCACCAGCCTGGTAAAACTCACTTATCTCCCAAGCGTCGTATTCAATGGTGCGGTTGGGTTACCCATGCCCGTATTGATGAGAATCTCGGAATAAGGGGACACGATCTCTGCTTTGACAAGACGTGCCAAGGAAACCGCCTCGCTAAACGCGCTGAGGTGGGACAGCAAAAACGATTCGAATAAAGGCTTGGTCGTGGTGTGATGTCACGCCACGGAATACGTTAGCAGATTGAACTTGTGTAAATATTATTCTCTCTACGGTGGTATGTGGAACTTATTTTGCAGAGCCGGACACTATCCTTGTGTTCAAAATCTTCTATGAAGTATTCAGAGGAGGAACCCGCCTTGCAATGCCGAAGACAATATGCGCGCCGGACTCGTTGTCATTGAAGCCTGGTTCAGGGGCTACTGAGGGAGTCCTGGATTAGGGGGTGTCCGGATAGCCGAACTATCACCTTTGGCCGGACTCCTGGACTATGAAGATACAAGATTGAAGACTTCGTCCCGTGTCCGGATGGGACTTCCTTGGCGTGGAAGGCAAGCTTGGTGATACGGATATGTAGATCTCCTACCATTGTAACCGACTCTGTGTAACCCTAACCCTCTTCGGTGCCTATATAAACCAGAGGGTTTTAGTCCGTAGGACGAACAACAATCATACCATAGGCTAGCTTCTAGGGTTTAGCCTCTCTGATCTCGTGGTAGATCTACTCTTGTACTACCGATATCATCAGTATTAATGAAGCAGGAGTAGGGTTTTACCTCCATTGAGAGGGCCCGAACCTGGGTAAAAACATCGTGTCCCTTGTCTCCTGTTACCATCCGCCTAGACGCATAGTTTGGGACCCCCTACCCGAGATCCGCCGGTTTTGACACCGACAGGGACCCTGTTCCGGCACCCTGCCGGAGGGGGGGATCCCTCACTGGTGGACATCTTCATCATCCTGACGCTCTCCATGACGAGGAGCGAGTAGTTCACCCTCGGGGCTGAGGGTATTTACCAGTAGTTATGTGTTTGATCTCTCTCTCTCTCTCTCATGTTCTTGACTTTACACGATCTTGATGTATCGCGAGGTTTGCTATTATAGTTGCATCTTATGATGTTTCTCCCCCTCTACTCTCTTGTAATGGATTGAGTTTTCCCTTTGAAGTTATCTTATCGGATTGAGTCTTTAAGGATTTGAGAACACTTGATGTATGTCTTCCGTGATTATCTGTGGTGACAATGGGATATTCACGTGATTCACTTGATGTATGTTTTGGTGATCAACTTGCTGGTTCCGTGACCTTGGGAATCTATGCATAGGGGTTGGCACATGTTTTCGTCTTGACTCCCCGGTAGAAACTTTGGGGCACTCCTTGAAGTACTTTGTGTTGGTTGAATAGATGAATCTAAGATTGTGTGATGCATATCGTATAATCATGCCCACGGATACTTGAGGTGACAATGGAGTATCTAGGTGACATCAGGGTTTTGGTTGATTTGTGTCTTAAGGTGTTATTCTAGTATGAACTCTATGATAGATCGAGAAGAAAGAATAGCTTCATGTTATTTTACAACGGACTCTTGAATAGATAGATCAAAAAGGATAACTTTGAGGTGGTTTCATACCCTACCATAATCTCTTCGTTTGTTCTCCGCTATTATTGGCTTTGGAGTGACTCTTTGTTGCATGTTGAGGGATTGTTATATGATCTATCTATGTTATTATTGTTGAGAGAACTTGCACTAGTGAAAGTATGAACCTTAGGCCTTGTTTCCTACCATTGCAACACTGTTTACGCTCACTTTTAACATTAGTTTCCTTGCTGTTTTCATAATTTCAGATTACAAATACCTTTATCTACTATCCATATTGCACGTGTATCACCATCTCTTCGCCGAACTAGTGTACCTATACAATTTACCATTGTATTGGGTGTGTTGGGGACACAAGAGACTCTTTGTTATTTGGTTGCAGGGTTGTTTGAGAGAGACCATCTTCATCCTATGCCTCCCACGGATTGATAAACCTTAGGTCATCCACTTGAGTGAAATTTGCTATTGTCCTACAAACCTCTGCACTTGGAGGCCCAACAACATCTACAAGAAGAAGGTTGTGTAGTAGACATCAAGCTCTTTTCTGGCGTCGTTGCCGGGGAGGTGAGTGCTTGAAGGTATATCTTTAGATCTTGCAATCAAGTCTTTTTGTTTCTTGTTTTATCACTAGTTTAGTTTATAAAAGAAAACTAAAAATTGGAATTGAGTTTGTCTCATATGCTTCATCTTTTTAATCTCTTTCGTGAAAATGATGGAAAGGAAAATTGTGCTCAAGTGCTAGAAGAAGAAATCTACAAAATGTTTTGCACTAAATCTTTGAATGATGACCATGATTGCAATGTTGTTAGTATGAACTCCTTGAATATTCATAGTACTAATGATGATTGCACTAGTTATGATGAAAATGTTTCCTATAAGCATATCAATTTTTGTGGAGTAGATTGGGTTTGCAAGTACACACCAAATAGGGAAAATAGATATTGCAAGAGGCATAAGTATTTAGAAACTAAAGGGTTGCAAGAAAGTCTTGATGATTGTGCTGAAAAATTCAATATTTTTCGCGCTCCTTGTGAACTTTGCAATGAACGTGGTCATTTACATCTCCAATGCAAATTGTTTCATGACCAAATTGTGTCCAAAAATTGTGATAACTTGATTACCCTTGAGCATCATAGAGAGCTTAGTCTTCTTTTGGGGTATGAAGGAATGAAACGAATAACTGAGGGTATTCCAAAATTTAATCTTGATAGATGTCTTGATTTTGATCTAGAGAAGATTTATTTGTATTGTGCGGTGAATTGCGTTGAAAATCCTTATATTGCCAATTACCTAAAGAAAAGAAAGCAATTAGAAGATGAAGAGAATACTAATGAAATGGAAGAGACTTCCCAATATCCTCCTATTATTTCTTATGATGAATCAGGTAATGAGGAGGAGCTTTCTATTCAACCAATCTCATCAATAAGGAGCTCAAAGAAGAAGGTTGAACCCACACATAATGTGAAGAAGAAAAAGAAAAGAAGGAGCAACAAAGGTAAAAAGGTATCTCTCTCAAATGAAGTTGCTCCTACTACTCATTTTGATGATGATAATTGCTATACTATTGGTGCTATTCATACTATTAATGATGAGAGTGACTATGCTTATGATATGAAAAGGCCCAAGCTTGGGGAAGCTATGTTTGATGAGGATGACATGTTTGAGAATATATTTGCTGAAATTGATGATTGTCCCAAGCTTGGGGATGCTACATTTAATGAATATGATATTTTTAGTATCCCGAGCTTTGATATGCAAAGTTGTTATGATGATAGCATGCCTCTTACCTATGATGATTATATTGATGAAAGTGGGTTTGTAAGAGTGTCAACTTTAGGAAGTAGTGATCCCAATATTTTTGAGGATGTTGAATCTTATAATATTTATGAAAGTGGATTTGGAAGAGTGTCAACTTTATTTAGTGATGATTCCACTATCTTGGAAGAGGTTTCAATCGATTATGATGAGAACAAAGTTGCTACTTATGATGATTATTGTGATGAAACTTATGCTATAAAAAGTAGTGATGATTATATTTATAAAACTCGTCATGATTATGATTACCCTTTTTCTGAACATTACTCTTTTAATGTGGAAACAATTTATAGTATTCAAGTCTCTTATGATACTCCCACCATTCTGAATGAGAAGAATTTTGCTTATGTGGAGAGTAGTAAATTTTCTATGCTTGTAGATCATGAAAAGAATGCTCTAGGTTCTGGTTATATTGTTGAATTAATTCATGATGCTACTGAAAATTATTATGAGGGAGGAACATATGCTTGTAGGAACTGCAATAATATCAAGTTTCCTCTCTATGTGCTTAAAGTTTTGAAGTTATGCTTGTTTTCCCTTCCTATGCTAGTTGATTATTATTCCTATAATTGTTTGCTCACAAAATCACTATGCATAGGAAGTGGGTTAGGCTTAAATGTTCTAGTCATATTCTTCATGATGCTCCCATTATGTTTCAATTCTTATCTTTTATGTGAGCATCATTGAAATCATCATGCCTAGCTAGAAAGGCATTAAAGAAAAGCGCTTGTTGGGAGACAACCCAATATTTACCCTTACTGTTTTTGTGTGTCCACATGATTATGATACTGTATTAATCATGTTTTATAGCTTTTGTTTCAATAAAGTGCCAAGTAGAACCTTTGAGAAGACTTGGGTGAAGTCTATATGATTTTGCTGCAAAAAACAGAAACTTAGCACTCACGAGAGTAGCATCCATGTTTTACTGGATAGTGATTTTAGGTTGATTCTTTTTGAATATGATTAATAGACAAATTCCTCGGGTCCACCAATTTATTTAAGAATTGTTGGAGTTCCAGAAGTATACGTTTGATACAGATTACTACAGACTCTTCTGTTTTTGACAGATTCTGTTTCCTATGTGTTGTTTGCTTATTTTGATGAATCTATGAGTAGTATCCAAGGGTATGAACCATACAGAAGTTGGAATATAGTAGGTTTAAAACCAATATAAATAAAGAATGAGTTCATTACAGTACCTAAGTGGTGATTTATTTTCTTATACTAACAGAGCTTACGAGTTTTGTTTTGAGTTTCGTGTTGTGAAGTTTTCAAGTTTTGGGTAAAGATTCGATGGACTATGGAATAAGGAGTGGTAAGAGCTTAAGCTTGGGGATTACCAAGGCACCCCAAGGTAATATTCAAGTAAAACCAAGAGCCTAAGTTTGGGGATGCCCCGGAAGGCATCCCCTCTTTCGTCTTCGTTCATCGGTAACTTTACTTGGAGCTATATTTTTATTCGCCAAATGATATGTGTTTTGCTTGGAGCATCATTTTATTTTGTTAATATTTGCTTGATGTTATTTATATTAATGGTTTTCATCTTTATTTTCATTAAAAATTTCAAGGATAGCCTTTACCATGCATATTTTGCTAGTATACATGTTGCTGTTTCAAAACAGAAAGTTTACCGCTGTTGCAAAAATTCCCTAGAAAAGCCAGAGAGTGATATAATGTTGAATCTTTTTGCATATTGAGCTCTGATAAATCTTCTAAGATTAGTATTTTTCTTATAATTTTTGGATTTATGAAGTATGATGAATCTTGCATTATTTACAGACTATACTATTTTGGCAGATTGCTGTTATGTTTGCATTGTTTGCATATGCTTGCTTGTTTAATGATTCTATTTGAGGATAGGAGTATTAAATATGCAGAGACATTTAGTATACAATGTTGAATAATAATGTTAGTAATTGGTTACAGTAGAATATGATAAGGTTTTTGCATTGATTTATACTAACTTATCTCACGAGTTCTTATTGAGTTTGTTGTGGATGAAGTTTTTGAGATTTAGGAAACCGAGATATAAAAGGAATTAAGGAGACATAAAAGCTCAAGCTTGGGGATGCCCAAGGCACCCCAAGATAATATTCCAAGAAGTCTCAAGCATCTAAGCTTGGGTATGCCCCGGTAGGCATCCCACCTTTCTTCTTCAACAATTAACGGTTAGTATTGGTTGAACCTAAGTTTTTGCTTCTTCACATGAGTTGTGTTATCCTTGCAATGTCATTTTGTTTTGTTTTGCGTGCTGCTTGAATAAAATACCAAGATCTGAAATTCTTAATTGAGAGAGAATCTTCACATAGTTACATAATTATTTAACTACTTATTGATCTTCACTTATGTCTTTTTGGAGTAGTTTGTCATTTACTCGTTGCTTCACTTATATCCTATGAGTAAATGGTTAAATGATTTGAATGTCATAAATCTGAAATTATATATGCTTCATATGCTTATGCCATGGGGAGTAATGACTTCACATCTAAGAAGTAGAGGTTGTAAATTTATTGAAGGTTAGCAAGCATTGTATTGGTCATCTAAACAATTCATGAAAGAATATTGAAGGAAGAGAGATTTCACATATAAATATATTATCATGGACATATTTTATAATTGTGAGCACTCATTAAGTATGACATGCTAAAGAGTTGATGTTGGACAAGGAAGACAATGTAATGGGTTATGTTTTCTCACATCTCAGTTAAAGTATATTGTTATGGATGATTCAAACATGTTGAGCTTGCCTTTCCCCCTCATGCTAGCCAAAATTCCTTGCACCAAGTAGAGATACTACTTGTGCTTCGAAATATCCTTAAACCCAGTTTTTGCCATGAGAGTCCACCATACCTACCTATGGATTGAGTAAGATCCTTCAAGTAAGTTGTCATCGGTGCAAGCAATAAAAATTGCTCTCTAAATATGCATGACTGAAATAAGCTTTGTACGATCTTGTTATGGAAGCAACAAAAGCGACGGACTGCATAATAAAGGTCCATATACAAGTGGCAATATGAAGTGACGCTCTTTTGCATTAAGATTTTGTGTATCCAACCCTAAAAGCGCATGACAACCTCTGCTTCCCTCTGCGAAGGGCCTATCTTTTACTTTATGCAAGAGTCAAGGTGATCTTCACCTTTCCCTTTTTCATTTTATCCTTTGGCAAGCACTTTGTGTTGGAGTGATCCTGATATATATATCCAATTGAATGTAAGTTAGCATGAACTATTATTGTTGACATCACCCAAAGGTGAATATGTGGGGAGGCAAAATTATAAGCCCCTATCTTTCTCAGTGTCCGATTAAAACGCCATAACCACAAGTATTGCGTGAGTGTTAGCAATTGTAGAAGACTATATGATAGTTGAGTATGTGGAGTTTGCTAAATCAAAGCTCTGACATGGACCCTTCCTGAAAATAAGATGAATTGCAATTGTTTGATGACTGAGAATGAAGTTTGCTAGTTTTCAAGAAAGTTTATGGTCTATGCTTTAACATGTGAATAGCTTGTTACTTGATCATGAAAAGTGTTATGAGATGAACTATTGTTATGACATATAAACATGCTAGAAAATGTGATTGAAATTATCATTGATCAAACTTGTGCACCTGCTAGCATTCACACTTCATAAATTCTTTCTTTTATCATTTACCTATTCGAGGACGAGCAGGAATTAAGCTTGGGGATGCTGGTACGTCTCCAACGTATCTATAATTTATGAAGCATTCATGCTATTTTATTATTTGTTTTGAATGATTATGGGCTTTATTATACACTTTTATATTACTTTTGGGACTACCCTACTAACCGGAGGCCCAGCCCATATTGCTGTTTTCTTGCCTATTTCAGTGTTTCAAAGAAAAGGAATATCAAACGGAGTCCAAACAGAATGAAATCTTCGGGAGCGTGATTTTTGGAACAAATATGATCCAGGAGACTTGGAGTCCACGTCAGAGAAGCTTTGAGGAGGCCAAGAGATAGGAGGGCGCCCCCCTACTGGGCGCGCCCCCTGTCTCCTGGGCCCCTCGAGCACCCCCCGACCAACTTCTTTCACCTATATAATCCCATACCCTAAAAACATCGATAACAAAGATAGATTGGGAGTTCCGCTGCCGCAAGCCTCTGTAGCCACCAAAAGTCAATCGGGACCCTGTTCCAGCACCCTGCCAGAGGGGGAGATCCCTCACTGGTGGCCATCTTCATCATCCCGGCGCTCTCCATGATGAGGAGGGAGTAGTTCACCCTCGGGGCTGAGGGTATGTACCAGTAGCTATGTGTCTGATCTCTCTCTCTCTCTCGTGTTCTTGACTTCGCACAATCTTGATGTATCGCGAGCTTTGCTATTATAGTTGGATCTTATGATGTTTCTCCCCCTCTACTCTCTTGTAATGGATTGGGTTTTCCCTTTGAAGTTATCTTATCGGATTGAGTCTTCAAGGATTTGAGAACACTTGATGTATGTCTTGCTATGGTTATCTGTGGTGACAATGGGATATTCATGTGATTCACTTGATGTATGTTTTGGTGATCAACTTGCGGGTTCCATGACCTTGGGAATCTATGCATAGGGGTTGGCACATGTTTTCGTCTTGACTCTCCGGTAGAAACTTTGGGGCACTCTTTGAAGTACTTTGTGTTGGTTGAATAGATGAATCTGAGATTGTGTGATGCATATCGTATAATCATGCCCACGGATACTTGAGGTGACAATGGAGTATCTAGGTGACATTAGGGTTTTGGTTGATTTGTGTCTTAAGGTGTTATTCTAGTATGAACTCTATGATAGATCGAACGGAAAGAATAGCTTCATGTTATTTTACTACGGACTCTTGAATAGATAGATCAAAAAGGATAACTTTGAGGTGGTTTCGTACCCTACCATAATCTCTTCATTTGTTCTCCGCTATTAGTGGCTTTGGAGTGACTCTTTGTTGCTTGTTGAGGGATTGTTATATGATCTATCTATGTTATTATTGTTGAGAGAACTTGCACTAGTGAAAGTATGAACCTTAGGCCTTGTTTCCTACCATTGCAACACCATTTACCTCATTTTTATCATTAGTTACCTTGCTGCTTTTATAATTTCAGATTACAAATACCTTTATCTACTATCCATATTGCACTTGTATCACCATCTCTTCGCCGAACTAGTGCACCTATACAATTTACCATTGTATTGAGTGTGTTGGGGACACAAGAGACTCTTTGTTATTTGGTTGCAGGGTTGTTTGAGAGAGACCATCTTCATCCTACGCCTCCCACGGATTGATAAACCTTAGGTCATCCACTTGAGGGAAATTTTCTACTGTCCTACAAACCTCTACACTTGGAGGCCCGACAATGTCTACAAGAAGAAGGTTGTGTAGTAGACATCAGTCCCGACAGTTAATGGGTTATCGGATCCAAAATCGGACCTGATAGCTTAACGGCGTTCCGTTACGGTGGATGCCACGTGTCGGTCACCCTTGACGAAAGCACTTCTGTGACGCCCGATTTATCATCATGGAAGTGGACACTTCCCTGATGCTAATTTTGGTAATGTCATGGAACACTTCTACGACAGCACAGGTATGACTATCTTGATTCTGTCATAAAATCGTCATGGATGTACATGCATGACAAAAAGGGGACCTACTGTGACAAACACATATCATCACGGAAGTGTATTTTTTTTGTAGTGACAGCAACGACTGCGAGGAGCTCAGGGCCCTCCGCGACGGGCCCCTCAGTCAACGCCCCGAGCGCAATGATCGAGGCTACGGCCGTGGAGGTGGCCGAGATGGAGGACGTTGGGACGGACGCGACCATCGCCAGGAGTGGTGCGACCATCCTCGGGAGGACCGTTGGCAGGGCTAACCTCGCGAGGGCGCTTGGAGGGAGCAGCCTCGTGAGGAGCGCCCTCAGGGCAATGCCGATCTGCCTCCACTGCCTCCACCACCAAGAAGGAATGAAGATCACCACCAGGACAAGGGGGTTGGGGGCTTCTAGTAGCCTCGAGCCATCGCCTGCATCCTGGGCAGTTCACAGGCTCCAGCTTGTCACCGCATCTTCAAGCAGTTCGTGCGCGAGGTGAACGCAGCGCTCCCCAAGCCCGAAGAAACTCACCCCCTCAGGTGGCCCAAGTGCGCCATTACCTTCAGCTACTCAGACCAACTCAAGTGCATGGCTAGTGCCGGCATGCTCCCCATGCTCTGATCTCCCGTTATCAGCAACTTGGTCATCACCAAGACTCTCCTTGATGGTGGAGCGGGGCTCAATGTCCTATCTGTCAAATGTTCGACAGGCTCCAACTGCCATACTACCAGCTTCAGCCAACCAAGCCATTTTTAGGAGTGACCGATGGTTCCACACACCCAATAGGGCAGGTCCGCCTCCCTGTCACCTTTCGCAAACGCAAGAACTACCACACCGAGCTCATCGACTTTGACATCGCGGACATTTGCCTACCCTAGAACGCCATCCTAGGGTACCCAGCACTGGCCAAGTTCATGGCAGCAACACACCACGGCTACAACGTCCTCAAGATGCCAGGAAGTAGCGGCGTCATCACGGTCACATGTCAAGAAAAGGATGCGGTGTGCTCCCTCGAGCGCGCCTTCCAGGCTACAGCAGTCAAGAACCCTAAAGATGAGGGTGTTTCCATCCCTTCTGAGGTCGCCTCCAAGACGAAGAAGCTGCAGCTGGGTCAGGGATCTCGCGAGGAGGCCTCACCCGAGGACGCCACGCTGAGCCTCACGTCCCCGGACGGGGCGCCTTCACCCATCGCATAGGAAGGCGCGCCCAACGCCCCTCTCAGGCTGGGCTCGGGGGCTCTCCTCGGGAGGTCCTCGGACCTAGCCAGGGTCACGAGGGAGGCGCTCGGAGACCATGTGGAGGTGCTCTTCAGAGCATGCTTCCCAGGAGAAGGCATTAGGCGGAAGGCGCTAGGCGTTCAGGAGTTCACCAGCAAGGCAATCGAGGAGATTCAAGAGGCAAGGGTTCTGCAAGGCGATCACCGCCTACCGCGAGGCACAGCTCACTGCCCCGGCGAGGGTAAGGAGTTCCGCATCTGCATCGACATCCCAAGGCTCAACAGGGCCGCATCTCAACAGCTGTTCTGGCTGTCTCGTGTCAGCCGGTGTGAGGATCCACCGCACAACTATGTTTGCATGCCTTTCGGCCTGCCAGGTGCGGCTGTGGTGTTCTAGCGATGCACAAGGGATGCCCTGGTGGCTCGCGAGGCCAGGCATCAGGCGATCCTAGTGGATATTGAGGAGCACCCCCAGGAGCCTCCCGGGCCCTTTGGGCCTCCCGAGGCTCGGGGCCAGGGTGACTCATGAGGAACGACTCCGGCAGCATGTGTCTTTCGCTACCCCATCACCTCTTCAGCAATGGAACCAGGTGACATCTCTCTAGTTTGTTCAGTTTGGGGGCACCCCTCGGGCTGCATCATCCCCAGGCCGTTTGGGTCCGTCCATGTGGCATGTATCCCTTTTGCATCTATCAGAACTAGTTTACCTTACTTTGCAAGCTACCTTAGGATTATCAACTGCCTGACCGGTGCTTCGTCGCCAGGAACGTCTCGCGCCCTTGCAAGCCTTCCCGCGACCGTCTCATGATTAAGGACTGGCATGGCGTCTGTGCTCGGGTCCGTCCCTGCAGCGTCGCTAAACCCAAGAGGCTAAGCTCTGGCTCATGGGCCAGTCCCCGTGTACGTCACCTCCCACGGCCCTTGGTGCCTTGTTCTCACATAAGCTAATCGCGGGCGGATGAGAGAGGGCGCGCGACCTGGTGCCCTTGTGGCCATGGGAATAGCACGCCGGTTGTTTTTCTTCAGGAATGTTGCATGAGAAGACTAGGCACGACCTCTGTTCTTGGGTCCGTCCCTGCAGCGTCGATAAAGCCAACGGCTGAGCTCTGTCTGGTGGGCCGGCCCTGTTCATGTCACCTCCTGGGGTCGTTGGAGTCTGGCCTTCTCATGCAATAGCCTCATGAGACTCATCTAGTGCAGGCTGCCTAACCATCTCTCAAGACTAATACAAGAATTCCCCATCAACCTCAGGCGCAACCCGCCTTGAGGTAGGGCCTCGTGACTCCCGCGCTGGCTCACGGGTGCCCATATACACCTCCTCCAGCCCTACCGTGCAAGCCACGTGTCAGGGTGGGGCTGTACATGCCCCGGGGTCTCTCCTCAGAGGGAGCCCCCTCCCACACACCAGTGGAAGCACCATGCTCCATGCTGGCCATCAACACTGCCGAGGAGCGGCTACGCCCGTGTTGGTGTTCTGGGAACGGGGGTCCCCAGACTTGCCTACCTGCGGCCTGCGGCGTGGCTCAGGCAGTGGCCCAGTATGGCCCACCTTCATCAACTCAAGCTCAAGAACCTCGGCGGGGCCAAGCCTCATGGGGCGGACGACAGGAAGCTTCCTCAGGAGCGGCCTCGCCAGGCAAGCTCGCGAGGAGGCAGAGAGATCAAGGCAAGGGTACCTCGCAAGGTGCCCGTGATGCAAGCCATGTCGATCGAGGCAGGCGGGCGCCGGCCTGCGCAATGTCCTTGTTTCCTCTTTGGTGCAAAGGGAGCATGCACAGGCCAAGGCATTAGGCAAAGGCTACCGTTTCGGTGCAACAAGACCAAGACCAGCAGAGCGGCAGGATGGAGGTCACCGTGGATCCCAAGATGGCGTCACCGTCAGAGTCTTTGGCAGTCGAAGACCAACTTTAGTCAGGATAAGTGTACTAGATGTTCCCCTTCAAAATGGCCAATTATTGGCGCCCTTCCCGCTCAATATTTGGGAAGAGGGCCATGGCCTCTATAAATAGGACTAGCCACCCACCATAGAAGGGGATCGAACAGAGGAGAGCTGGAATCGACCCTTCCAAAGGGACAACACCACCACAAGAACATCCCTCGCGAGGCTGTTCTTTCTTTGTATTATTCATCATCAGCCCCTGAGGCAATCCACCACACCACACACTGGAGTAGGGTATTACACCACAATGGTGGCCTAAACCAGTATAAACCCCGTGTCCCCCGTGTGTTGGTCTTCCTAGCCTAGATTCCTTGCGAGGCCTTGGGACGTGAGTTGGTAGAGGAGAGATCTTCGCGCGCACCCCAGAGTTCAAACCTCAAGGGTCTGCCGGAACCCTAAATCCGACATTTGGCGCGCCAGGTAGGGGTGTGCCGGAATCTTTTCTTCCGCCGTCTCGTGTTCCATCATCTGTCGCATCCATGGCTGACGCTCGCCGAGGCCGCGCCGAGCGTCGGGCTGCTCTCGCTGCCCATGTTGCCCAGATGGCTCCCGTCGGGGGGCCTCCCCATCGTTCCCCGTCGCCTGCCGCCCATGGCGCCACCGGCCCGGTGGGGAACGAGCAGCAGGCATCGTTGTTGCATCCCACAGTGCGGCGAGAAGGCCGCACCGCCACCCCGTCGCTAACTCCAACAGGCTCGTCGTCGCACGCTCGATGTGCTCCTGCGGATGTGCACGCCGTGTTGCTCCTGGCGCATGAGCTCCTGCACTACCGTCCCGTTGAGGACCTCTATGAAGAGTGGCTCGCTCGCATCACTGAGCTCGTCAGCGTCGCAGCGGGCTCCCCTGCACCGTCCCTCTCGCTGCATCACCCTCCGTCCTGCGCAGGCGACGTGACTGCGGAGGCGCCTCCGCCGCCTCCTCCCCAAGAAGGCGCCCTGGCCCCAAGGCGCGCGGCCCCTGGACGAGACCCACCACGTCCAGCACCCGCGCAGCAAGAAAGGAGCTTCCAAGAAGTCCCTCGCCCTCAAGAAGGCGCTCGCGTGCTCCCTGCGCCAGCACGCCATGACCACGTTCCTGCTCCAGCGCGCCAAGACCTCGCATTGCTCCGGGCGGCAGCGCGCGGAGACCCCCAGGATCAAGCCCTGTGTCAGCAAAGGCCCCCAGTGGCTACCGCAGGCTGCCGTGCCTTCACCACCGAGCTGCGCAGCGTGGCCTGGCCGGGCAAGTTCAAACCGGATCTGCCTCCTCGCTACGACGGCACCGCCGACCCCTCGGAGTTCCTCCAGCTCTTCGAGCTGGGCATCGAGGCGTCCAACGGAGACGAAAAAGTCATGGCGAACTGGTTTCCCATGGCTCTCAAGGATGGCACCCGCACCTGGCTCCTGAACCTGCCTCCCAGCACGATCTCCTCGTGGGACGAGATGCGCATCCGCTTCATCGCCAACTTCCAAGGCAATCACGACCGGCCCCCGGTCATGAGTGACTTGCGCCGCATCAAGCAGCAACTAGGAGAGACCCTGCAGAAGTACATCCAGCGCTTCAACAACGCGCGACTCAAGATCCCCAGGGTGACTGAGAGGCCATCATCTCAGCCTTTTCTGATGGCGTCCGAGACATCAAGATGAAAGAGGAGCTGGCAATCCATGAAGACCTATGCACATCACTGGAGCTGTTCAACCTGGCGACCAAGTGCGCCAGGGCTGAGGAGGGACGCCTCTCCCTTCTCGAGCCTCCGACTGCTGATCCTGAAGAGAAGAAAGCCAAGGCCAAGGACGTGAAGCGCAAAGGAGTAGTTGTGCTCGCAGCTGAGCCAGACACCAAGCATGGCAGAGATCAGCCAGAGTCATCCAAGGGCAGCCGGTAGTGCATGTACCACAACCTCCACACTCACAACACCAACGAATGTCAAGAGCTCAGGGCCGTGCGAGAAGGACGTGGTGGTCGATGCCCCGAGCGCAGTGATAGGGGCTATGGCCGAGGAGGAGGAAGAGGTGGAGGATGATGGGAAGACCGTGGCCCTCGCCAAGGGTGGCATGACCGACCTCGCGAGGACCGCTGGCAGGACCAGCCTCATGAGGGGGCTTGGAGGGATCAGCCTCGTGAGGATCGCCCACAAGGCAATGCAAGCCTCCCTCCTCTGCCGCCACTGCCAAGGAGGAATGAAGACCAACATCAGGACGAGGGGGCTGGGGGCTTCCAGGAGCCACGTGCTATCGCTTGCATTTTGGGCGGAGCTCAGGCCCCATCCTGTCAGTGCATCTTCAAGCAGTTTGCTCGCGAGGTGAATGTTGTCCTCCGAAGGCTCGAGGCCTCGCGCCCTTTCAGGTGGTCCACATGTGCCATCACATTCAGCTTAGCGGATCAGCTCAAATGCGTAGCAACAACTGGGGTCCTCCCGATGCTCTGTTCCCCAGTCATCAGCAATGTGCAGGTCACCAGGACCCTCATCGATGGTGGCGCAGGGCTCAACGTTCTGTCTGTCAAGACATTCAACAATATCCAAGTGCCTTACGATCAGCTTTAGCCGACCAAGCCTTTCTTAGGAGTCACTGATGGTTCTACCACCCCGATAGGGCAGGTCCGCCTCCCCGTCACCTTCGGACAACGCAAAAACTACCGCACTGAGCTCATCGACTTTGACGTCGCCCACATTCACCTGCCATACAACGCCTGTCGGATTTCAGGTAACGGCAGACCCTCAAGGTTTGAACTCTGGGGTGCACGCGGAGATCACACCTCCTTCCTACCCGTGTCTCATCACCTTGCAAGGATCTAAAGCTACACGAAGAACAACCCAAGTGACGGTGTCCTAGACTAGGGGGTATTTACCACGTCGTCTCCCGATCAGGTGGATTGGGCCGAGGATCCCCATGGCCGTATACTCACGGGCCAGTCCGGACAGCTGCCGCATACAAGGAAGAATCAACAAGACTTGGCGATCAAGACAAGGACTCCTCCCCCACCGGCGTATTCAGCTAGGACTCTTGTTATCCTAGGCCTCTGGTGCATTATATAAATTGGGGCTAGGCTAGTCGATAGGGACAACCATTACAACAATCATACCATAGGCTAGCTTCTAGGGTTTAGCCTCCTTGATCTCATGGTAGATACACTCTTGTAACACACATCATCAATATTAGTCAAGCAGGACGTAGGGTTTTACCTCCATCAAGAGGGCCCGAACCTGGGTAAAACATCGTGTCCCTTGCCTCCTATTACCATTGATCCTAAGACGCAGTGCTTGGGACCCCCTACTTGAGATCCGCCGGTTTTGACACCGACATTGGTGCTTTCATTGAGAGTTCCGCTGTGTGACCGGCGAAAGGATCAATGGCTCGACTGCAGGTCAACTGCGACGTCGGCTTCTTCGTCACCAGCTCGACTGGTCACCTTGGCTTGACCAAGGACTGCACCCTACCTCCGATCGTCATGTTCGTATGAAGACCTTCATCAACACCAACTCCGATCTCTATCAAGATCATGGAGGAGTCATCCATGGAGCTCGGGGGCTCAACGTCAACATTGCCCTCAGGCGACCGTGCTGTTTTTTTGGACAACAAACTTGTATCCGCCGCCACCGCCTCGTCGAGTGTCGTGTAAGCGATTACTTTGGTGGAATTATGCGGAATTAAGTCTACAACAGCCCTGCAAAAATTTCGTCGAGTTCCGATGGAGGAATCTCCGGCAATCTCCGATATACCGGAGCCCTGTTGAATCTGGACGAGAATCCGGACGAGTTTAGGGCGTGGTATCCAGCGTCTAGCTCGGATGTCCTTTGGAGGATCCAACCTTTGATTTGCTGCGGAATTCCCTTATCTACCACCTGCCAAAAATTCAGCTCGATCCGACCGTGCAAACTCTGGGAAACTTCCGATTAGTGCATCACTTTTTGGATCTGTTTTCTGCGCAAAAACGAATCCAACCCGAGTTCGTCTTTTTTATGAACGGGATTTTGGACATCCTTTTTGAAGGAAGTTTTGTATGGGGTATTGTGTTTTGTTCCCGGACACATCCCACTAACTTTAAGATCTTTTGAACATGATCTTCAACATCATGCTGGTGTCAAACCAGTCCGGCAATATTGCTCCACGGCTGCCGACCTGCGCTAGACACGTCGTCACTTTGTTGAGCCAAGCTCAACTTCTTCGGATCATCATCTTGGCAAGCCGAACAAGAGTCCGGAATCGCGAAGGATAAATCATCACTAACACCGCCGCCCCACGGATTACACGGAGCGGGCATACCGGCATCGCCGCACGGTCGCTTCATCAAGCCGGCATCGACCATGTCACGACCTGCATCGGCAGGGCCGCACTATTGCTTCTTCAAGCTGGTGTCCATCACACCGACCTACTTCGACATCTCGGCTGGACCGGGGGCTTCGCCATCCCTTCATCAACCTACTCCGAACACTTCGACGTCACTAGCCGACCAGGCATGGGTGCGCGGATCGAGTCCCAATTTTGGGAATCACCTTCCTTCGGATTGCTACAACAAATAAACCAGGTGCTATTAATCCTAGTATTTCTTTTTGCTCGTTTGGGTTAAATTTTTCCCAAGGAATTATTACTCTGGTTAGTCCTGCATATGTACACAGGTCTATCAAATGGTGGCCGCATTATCGACGGTCGCATGATGGTTCGGTCAGTTTACGTACACAGTTCGGCGAACGCCGCATCCGGAACTCGGACCGACCTATGAATACAGGCTTTGCCACGCCTTTATTGCATTACGCCGACGACCTGCATCGACATTGACTCCGGCGTCAGGCCATATTTCTTTTACTACTCACTTTGCATAAATTATTTATTATGCAACATCTTTTTAATTCCTATTATAACTATTATCCACGGTATGCACTATTTTTTGTGCACAGGAAAATGATCTAGCCGGACTATATCCTTTGACGTCACCTCGGCTGGACGGGGGGCTTCGTCAACACTTCATTACCCCATGCCGGGGACTTCAGCATCACTCTGCCATCCTGCATTGACCGTGCTATGTCACCACTTTGGAGTGCCGAGCTCCTTGCTTCGCCACCTCGGGACCGGCTTGGGGGATGGAACCTTGTCCCGCATCAAGCTCGGACCGCGTCGTCAATACCGAACACATTAACCAGCTAAGCTGCCTTCATGCTCAAAGTTTTAAATTTCTAACTTGTGTTCGGTTCGACCAAGAATTATACTTTTTTGTAAAAAGTTGCTTGTAAAATTTTTCCTTGTCGAAACTTTGTTCGCACACACTTGACGCGCTACCCGCGCTCATTATACCTGGGGGCTTCTTTAACAGAAGCTTATTAATACGGGCTTTATGCCCAACACATGTGTCACACTTCCGCATGTACCTTTTATTCACCATTATATGCATCGATATGACTTAAGTTTTGGCCAAGCTGGGTTGCCTGGATCCTGTGCTTACCCCTACATTCTCGATTGTTCGGCTAGGTGGTAAAGGGAGCACCTCTGCGATTGTTACTGCCGGGTCAGCCGGATGTGTACCTCAGACTGGGTGAAGCCGAAAGCTAGCGTTCTTAAGGGAATACTTGGTCGGTGAACTAAAAGATGATTTCTTACCTATTTATTTACCTGCCCCCAGATGTTTTTCTTCTCTTTGCGCAGTCCGGACATGCACTTTAGGGCATGCCTCCCAGGGAAAGGAACCCCTAACGGAACTATTCTCCCTGGAAGATGTTTCTTACTAACCATGTAATATAACATAACTAGTTGGGCACTTGTCTGATAAAGCACTAATGAACCCTACGCCTGGTCTCCACGCATGCCCCGGTTTTTATAACCGCGAGGGTATTCGGACACACTCCGGACTATTGGGTCCATAGGTTGAAGCGAAAAGGTCCACTACGACAAACGATCTACAATCCGGCTAGAAGGCATTCTACATGTCACCTTACATTTTATAGTCAACTTTTACCCAAGTCGCTTGGGGGCCCTTATGTTTATTTGAGCCATTTCATACTAAGTGTTTTTCATCTTAGTCGTTGCAAAGTTAAAGCACGGCAGAAGCATTTTCTTTTTCTAAAGTCCAATTTTCGGATTGGCACCGAACACTTGATCTTGTTTGGACGTCATGTTTTTACTGACGTTTTTTGGTTTTCCAAGCTTTTGGCACTTTTAACTATTTGTGTGTTTTTAGCACAAGTCTCGCAGTGCAACGCCGGACACCTTTAGAGATTCGGCAAAAACATTCTTGGATATTGCTATATATGCATCAGCTTCGAATTGTGTCTTTGGTCAATAGTTGGGTTGCCCGGCTCCCGCGCTTGCCTCCTACGTTTTGCTTTGTTCGGCTAGATGTGCAAAGGGAGAACCACTGCGATTGTGCTTCTAGCTCGCATGGTCAAGCACCTCAGTGGAGAAAGCCGAAAACTGACTGTCACAATAGGTGTAAACTGGTCAGCGATCCGATGACTATATTAAATGACAGGCCATTCATATCATTGGCCGAAGTGTTTCCGTCTTGACCTCGACTGTCGCCGAACACTACCAGGGGCTATTATCTGGCCTCCCAAACTCATTCCTCGATCTTTTGCTCTTACATTGGAGCTGAGGTTTCATGATCATGCTTAGCATAACAACCCAAAGAAAGGAACCGATAGCGGGACTATTTTCTTTGGAAGACATTTCTTCTGTTAAACAGCAATATAACATATCTCTCTGCGTACCTTTGTTTAGAAAGCCGTATGACCAGATTGCCTTCTTTGTCGTAAATCTTTGCCCTCATAAAGGCTTTATAAAGTAGGACAAACACTCCTCGGCTACCGGCCGAGGAGGTTGAAGCCCATGATCGGTCAACAAAGTTTTATACAATGCGGATCCGAGCATTAATGACATAAAGTACTTGGATACATTGAGTCATTACACATAATTTGTGATTTTACTATGGATATTGATCCTTAATCCGGCCACCCGTGCCCGCATTAAGGCTCGGGGGCTACTGGGCTTCGGTCTTATTATTTACAAATATTAAAGGGGCACATTGATCCCCTGATCTGGTGTTGCCAACCGACCAGTGTCTCGGGGGCTACTGCATTGCTTGTTCTATGCAGAAAATCTTAAGTGCAATACAGTTTCTGAGGAGATTTTGATCCTCAGGTTGGTCGGCCGCACCCAACCTGAGTCTCGAGGACTGAGCATGCCGCTTTTTGTGTCCCGAAGTATTCTGCCGAGCTAGGAATTGATCCTCAGACCGATTTTGCAAATCAACCTGAGTCTCAGCGGCTACGGGGATCAGCGGTCTTATGTCATCCTTCAGGTGCATCTCGGGTTCTAGACCGATACATACCTTGAGGGCTACTGGCTATATCTCTCGTGAGAGAATAAATTACATCAATAAAAAATATTGACAAAAATTGGCCCACATTTGGGGTGGTGCACCACCTCAGCAGCAGTCCGGCGTAAAGCTCGGGCGCTAGTGGCTGGCTCCATAGAGGGTACTTCCGGCATTAAGCTCGGCTAAACTCCTTCAAACTTCTTTGAACCAAGGTGATTTACGACACCTCGGATACAGTCCAGCGTTGGAGCTCGGATACGTAGTCCGGCGTTGGAGCTCGGATACCATCCAGCGTTGGAGTTCGGATACATAGTCCGGCGTTAGAGCTGGGAAGCAGTCCGGCATTGGTGCTCGGCTGCAAAAGATACCTCGAATGCAGTCCGGCATTGGAGCTCGGGCGCAAGAGGACGTTGCCGCCTGGGAACAACTTCAACCCGAGGCATGGCATAAAGATAACAAGGCATTGATAAAGGCCGTAAACTTAAAGGGGCTCCTCGGATACCCAACGTGTAAACTCGTCGAATGCATTTTGGCGATCCTCAAGATAGAAGATGAGAAGATTTGTTGAACCAGTTTTCAAGACCGGCAACCAAAGATGAAGAACAGTTCGGAAGAATCGAGGAGCGTCCCTAACTTGAAGACTGGTTCAGGGGGCTACTGACGGTGTCCTGGACTAGGGGGTATTCACCACGTCGTCTCCCGATCAGGTGGATTGGGCCGAGGATCCCCATGGCCATATACTCATGGGCCAGTCCGGACAGCTGCCGCATACAAGGAAGAATCAACAAGACTTGGCGATCAAGACAAGGACTCCTCCCCCACCGGCGTATTCGGCTAGGACTCTTGTTATCCTAGGCCTCTGGTGCATTATATAAATTGGGGCTAGGCTATTCAATAGGGACAACCATTACAACAATCATACCATAGGCTAGCTTCTAGGGTTTAGCCTCCTTGATCTCGTGGTAGATCCACTCTTGTAACACACATCATCAATATTAATCAAGCAGGACGTAGGGTTTTACCTCCATCAAGAGGGCCCGAACCTAGGTAAAACATCGTGTCCCTTGCCTCCTGTTACCATTGATCCTAAGACGCACTGCTTGGGACCCCCTACCCGAGATCCGCCGGTTTTGACACCGACACCAAGGGACACGAGATTTATACTGGTTCAGGCCACCATGGTGGTGTAATACCCTACTCCAGTTTGTGGTGTGTGGATTGCCTCAAGGGCTGATGATGACGAGCAGTACAAGGATGAACAGCCTCGCGAGGGTCTGTTCTTGGCTGGAGCGATGAACTGCTAGGGGAGTTCAATTGCCTCTCTTTCTTTATCTCCAGATGCAGACGCCCAAGAATCTCCCCCTCACCCTGTGGGTGGCTAGTCCTATTTATTGGCGGAGGCCCTGGGCCTCTTCCCAAATATTGAGCGGGAAGGGGGCCAACAATTGGCCATTTTGATGGGGAACATCTAGTACACTTATCCTGACTAAAGTTGGTCCTCACCTGCCAAAGACCCTAACGATGACGCCGGCTTGGGCTCCACGATGACCTCCATCCTACCGTCCTACTGGTCTTGGTCTTGTTGCACTGAAATGGTTTCCTTTGCTTGATACTCTTGCCTGCGCTTGCCTCCTTTCCACCAAAGAGGAAACACAGACTCTGCGCAGGCCGGCGCCCGCCTGGCGCCTGCATGGCCTCGGTCGTTATGGCTTGCGTCACGGGCACCTCGTGAGGTACCCCGCCTTGATCTCTCCACCTCCTCACGAGCTAGCCTGACAAGGCTGTGCCTGAGGAAGCCTCCTGTCGTCCGCCCCGCGAGGCTTGGCCCCTCGCGAGGGTCTTGAGCATATGTTGATGAAGATAGGCCGTACTGGGCCACCCCTTAAGCCACGCCGCAGACCGCAGGCAGGCAAGTCTAGGTACCCCCTTTCTTAGAACGCCGACAGTAGCCCCCGGGCCCAAGGCGCGCCCGGACTTGGCCTAGCAGAGAAGCGGAGGGGCAAGTGCGAAGCGCCGCGGGCCCCAATAGCCTACGGCCTTGGGCATTGCGTGGCAGTTGATTGGACGTGGGCGTCCCTGTTCCCCCACGCCTCCTTATTTTGTGCCCAGCTAGGCGGACCCATGGTTGCACATAGTCACCCCTCTTCTCGCCGCGCATGCGCCTCCTGCTCTTCCTTCTCTCAAGCTCCAGCCTCCGCTTCCAATCCAATCTCGAATCCTCCCCCTTCCTGTCGCCATGGCTCCGACGAAGAAGGGGAAAGGGCAAAAGCTTGTGCCCTTGCCCCGCCCATCGCTGTCGACGGCTCCTGTTATCGACCGGTCGATCATACTCAACCGGGAAGGCTTGGACAAGGTCAGTTCTGCCCTCGCCACCATCTTCAACGATTGTGGGAGGACAACGGTCTGACCCGCGTCTCACTTCTCCATTGACAGAATAGTCACCGAGGTCCAGTACTTTGCCGATGCCCTGTGGGCAGGACTGGTTCCCCCCTTTTCTGATTTCTTCAACGCCATACTTTCCCATTACCAGATCCACATGATGCATTTGGGTCCCGAATCCATTACTCTTCTTGTCGTTTTCGCTTTTGTTTGCGAGGCGATCATGGGCATTCCTCCTTCAATTGCCTTGCTGCGCCACTTCTTCTCTTTGCGCCTCAGCTGTCAGGACCCCGATCCTAAGTCACACCGATCTACCATGTAACACATCATATCACTTTGCGGCCTCACGCACGGTATTCCCACGGGTACCACCTTACCTGGCCCGGGACCGTTTGCACCTTTTGGCTCACGTATATGATAGTGTCGCTAGCATCCATATGACAAAGAACCCGGGCTGACATGGCTAGTCGTGAACCCAAAGTGGCACTAACTTACAGGGACAGGCATCCATGACCCAGCATCGAACGTGTCGGTCATCAGCGAGTGAATCCAGGCTATAGCACTGGGCTAGCAGGACTCTGGTGAACCGGGCTGTAGCGGGCTAACAGGACTCCGGTATTCATCGCGTGACATTTCCCCGAAGAGACAGACACAGGAACGAAGAAGGACACATGCCGGCCAGCCAAAGTGTTCTGGAGCAGTAGCAAGCTACCATGGCTCAGTGGAAACACTAGGAGACATTTCCCGGTAAGAGAGGCTACTAAGTATAAACAACTAGATAGTCAGATCCCACACATACCAAGCATTTCAATAACATACACACAATATGCTCGATATGTGCAAATACAACATGGCATCACAACATGACTCTACAACTCAAGTATTTTATTCAATAGGCTCCGAGGAGCGAGATATTACAATCATGGGTCTCATGACCCAACATTCAGAGCAAACAAGTCAAGCATAAGCGGAAGCTTAACATGTCTGAGTACAGACATCTACAAATGAAAAAGGCTAAGAAGCCTGATTATCTACCAGATCCTGCCGAGGCACAAGATCGTAGCTGAGGTAACAAGCTAAACGTCGAAGTCCACGTGGAACTACTAGTGAGACTGAAGTCTCTCTGCAAAACATAAAATAGGCAAACATGAGTACAAATGTACCCAGCAAGACTTACATCAGAACTAACTACATGTGCATCATTATCAATAAAGGGGATGGTGGGGTTTAACTGCAGCAAGCCAGCTTTGACTCGGTGGCTATCCTAAACTACGACTGCAAGTAACTCTTTTGAGGTGGCGCACACGAGTCCACATATTCACCATATCAATACACCACTATGGATCCGCTCCCGTCTCCCTACGAGAACGCCATCCATAGCACTCACGCTTATCTTGCGTATTTTAGAGTATCCACTTTCACTTGTCTATGAACTATGCAAGGGGTCCAAGTTTCCATATCCGAGGAATCCGCCTATTCGAATAGATAATGATAACCCTGCAAGGGTGTACTTCTTCACACACGCTCTCGCCACTTATCGCCCTGTACACGTCATGTACCTCGGCAACCTTCAAGCGGAAGCCGGGCGAGGGAGTCGGCCACGACCTGACTAACCATACAAGTCTCTCGTCTAGGTTTATCGCCTATTCGGGTTCCATCCGCAAGGAGATCCGGCCGGGGTGTCGCTCACGGCGCAAAACGATGTGAGCAGGGTTCCCAAGCCCACCATCCGGGTGCCACTTGGTACACCGTGCCATTGTGCCTAGTCTGTCCCAAGCCCACCTGTACCGGGTGCAACTTGGTAGACTACTAACACTACCTACAAACACCAGAAACTAGTTGCAACTCCTGGACAGAGATCATGTTGATTAATAAGTCGAGAGGGGTCGAGTTACCGGAACCCAATGTGTGGTAGTAACTGGTCATGGATCACAAACACAGAACTCAGTTCCTGAAGACGGCTGCAATGAGACAACCCACCATGTACTCCTACATGGCCTCTCACCGCTACCTTTACCAAATCGGGTTCACACACTTAGCTCTCAACGGTAGGACATGTTCACACACCTCTGATTCATCCCCGATGAATCAGACCTGACTCAACTCTAAGCAGTAGCAGGCATGACAAACAAGCATGAATGAGTAGGCACAACAGGGCTCAAACAACTCCTACTCATGCTAGTGGGTTTCATCTATTTACTGTGGCAACGACAGGTCATGCAAAGGATAAAGGGGTTCAGCTACCGCAGCAAGTAACAGATGAATCGGTGTTGTTCCAATGCAGTAAAAGAGAGCAGGAGCGAGAGAGTAGGATTGTATCGGAATGAACAAGGGGGTTTTGCTTGCCTGGCACTTCTGAAGATAGTATAGTTCTTCATCGGTGTCATCGAACTCATCGTCGAACCACGTCTATCGAGAGGGAACAAACACCGGCAACAGAGAAAGAACACAATCAATGCAATGCAACAATATGATGCATGAGTGTGACATGGCAATATGCTGTGGTTTGAGCTAATGCAGCTAGCAACAAAGTTAAATGAAGTTGGTTTGAACCCTAAGTTCAAAACCAAACTCCATATGTGAAATTCAAATGTCATTTATATTATTTGTGCTAAAAAGCAGCTATAAGTTGTTCTAACATGCATGAAAATAGTACGGATGGATAGATTGGATTTTTCTGATCATTTTTCATATATAAATTATTTCATTTGGAGTTACGGTTGAATTTCTACGAATTTTTTGAAGCTTTAGCTATTTTCTGGAATTTCCTGATTATTTATAAATTAAACTAAATTCCAGAAAAGGAATATTGCGTCAGCATGGCATCATGCTGACCTCAGCAGAGTCAACAGGGCAGCCTCGGGTCAAACCTGACCAGGGGGGTCCACTGGTCAGTGACACACCGTTGGCATGAGTCACTGACGTGTGGGGCCGGTCAAAGGCCACGTCAGCAAGTCAAACTGACGTGTGGGACCAGCTGGGTTAATAACTAATCTAAACATAACATTAAGTTAAACTAAACAGGCACTGGGCCCACATGGCAGTGGCTCTAGGGGGGTTTAGCAGGGTCATTAGCAGCTAATGGAATTTCCACATCAGCGTCACCGGAGTTACGCCGGTGGCGACCAGAACGCGGCGGAGGCACTCTGGAGGGGCTCGGGTTTCACCTACGGTGCACCATTCGGTGCGCCCTTTGGTCCTGCGGAGAGCTAGCACGATGGCGCGTCGGATGGTGGGGGTCTTCGGGCCTGGGGTGGCTGGAGTCGACGGCGGCGAGCTTGGTTGCGGCCGCCGGAGTTCGGGTTAGCACGGTGAGGCGTTGCGCTTGGCTGACGAGCGAACGGAGGTGCTAGGCAGCACCTAAAGGGAAGCAGGAGCACATCGGAGCCACTACACGAGGCAGAGGTGCTCGGGGGCATGGAGCTCGCCGGCCATGGCGGACAGCGGCTTCGGGCGCTCACGGGGCAGCGGCTACGGGGCACGCGCGAGAGAGAGGTGAGGGGAAAGGAAGAGGGGCTCACGGCGAACTCGCAGAGCAGCTCAATGGGCTCGGGGAAGCTTCTGCGACGGAGAATTGATGGCGGTGATCTTCGGTGGCCGACGAGGGGAACGGTGGTGCTTGCGACGTCCAGGGGCTTCCGGCGTCGGGTGGCTCGGTGAGGAGGAAGAGAGGGACGAGGCGGAGCTCGTGGGCGTGTCGGAGAGGCTCGGGGATGGCTGTGGCCGCGAGGGCAGTGAGGGGCAGCGACGGTGGCGCTCGGCCGGTTGTGTGCGAGAGGGACAGAGGAGGGGAGAGGCGATGGGAGAGGTCGAGGGGGTTCCAGGAGGGTGCGTGGCGTGCATGGAGGCGTCCAGGGCGTTGGGGACGCAGCCAGCCAGGCAGGAGGTGGCTCGGGCGCGTGTGCGCGCGTGACAAGCACGCGCTCTGCCTACTGGCCTAGGGAGGAAGACGACAGGGCAGGTGGAGGTGGGCTGGGCCGGCACAGCGCCAGGCCGGATGGGCTGCACAGTAGAAGGCCAGGTAAGTGGGCTGCCAGGTAAGTGCTCTGTTTTATTTTCTGTTTGTTTTATTTTTAAATTTATTTTTCCACTGTTTTGAATTTAAGATAATTCAAACAATGCCAAAAACTCCTCTGAATATTTTTATTTTGCTAGATGGACTTTTCCAAAAGCTCATAAAATATGTCAGGGGTATTTGAAATTATATTCTAATTATATGAATATAATTCAAATTCAAATAGCTAATGATTTAAATTCAAAGTCCCAAGATTTAGTCCTTAAAAATGTTCAATATTTTGGTTGGGACCAGAACCCTTTGCCAAAATTATCAAACATTTACGAAGAGCATTTTGGAACAATGAATGAGATTTTAGGGTTTTTGCCCTTCTTTTATTTAAGTTTTTGAGGCTTCCGAATTTCCTCAGTTCAAGTTTCAAAAATTTAAACATGATGCAAACACTAGGCAGCACCAGAAGCTAGGGATGTGACATCAGCGACCCCACCCAATGCTCGGGGTGCGTGAGCTTCCTTGCCGCACCAGAAACAGCGGCTTCGGGAATTGATTTCAGCCTTCCTCCGCCTGCAATTGTGTTCCGTGAGCGGTGGCTGTACGTGGATGTCGGAGTGCCCATCCCCCTGCTTTCGGAGCCAACCTTGCCCGCTATCCCCAATTTAGGCTGGGGCTAGGAGACGCTCACGAGCCCCCGGCTCATCTTCGTTTGGCATCGCTTCGCGAACTTGAGGGCGCTCGGTGTGACGGCACCCAAGGTGGTGAAGGAGTTCCTCCTATGCCGCATTGCCCCTCTCTAGCGCCATTCCCGCCGGATGTGGGCCTTCGGGGGGCGTGAAGACCGCATGAGGCTCCAAGAGGAAGATCTGACGCCTGAAGTGCTGAGGAAGGTTCTCATGATCCTGACTGGGGACCCTTCCCCTGGCAGCATCCGGCAAGGGGGTGCCCTGCTGTACCTTTGCTCAAACAGGGCTGATTTTGTGAAGCAGATGCCCAGCTTCGACGAATGGGGGTTGCGCCCCGCAGGCCTCATGGGGCCTCGTGAGAACCCTGTTGTGGTGGTTGCCCTTCCGGTTGCCCGCGATGGTCCTTCCTCGAGTGGTGGAGCTGGGAGGCAAGGGCCGCAGGGGGCTGAGGGGGCCACCATCGGGACGATGACGCCATGCGGAACTCCCGAGGCGGCAGCTCCTGAGGCCTGCCCTGCGACGGCTGAAGGTGTTGAGCCGCGGCCCGCGGCTCCCGTGGCAGAGGCCCCTGAGGCCCCGGCCACCCTCCTTGGTGCGGCGTCTGGCGGCGTGCGCCAGGGCGATGTCCCTGACGCCGGTCACACTGGCGCTTCTTCCTCGTCGCAAACTGACCCTTGCGCCGAGCTCCTGGGCCGCTTCCGCATGGACTTCGAGGCTCTCCGAAAGAGAAGGGAGGCCTTGGGTGATGACTACCCTTGCTGCCTATTGAAGCACAGAAAGTACTTCGCCACTGATGAGTAAGCCTTCCCCTTTCTCAGTCCCTTGCTTTCCTGCTGCTTCAGCTGATCATTACCCTGTAGGGCCCTTCCTGCCGAGTTCACGGAGATGGCTGAGGAGCCATCCTTCCAGGCCTCGCCCTCTCCACCGTCCCCAAGCGCCCCGAGCTGAAGCACTGCCCTTGTCGTGAGGCCGGTTGGAGAGGTGGGCCATCCTGCGATGCGTCATGATTCTGCGCACCTCGCGACCATCCTTCGCGAGCCCTCCCGGGGCATAGCAAGCCTGCCCTGGGCTCTTCGATTGGTCGTGGACGGCGACTGGCTGAGGTCGATCTTGCGTTCTTCCTTGGAGGATGGACCGGCTCTGGGCCAGGCCTCTGGCGAGGCGCGTCCGGCCATCCGCGAGGGCGCCAGCCCCCAGCCCCCTGCCCAGAGGGGGAGCGCTGGTTCGTGGCCCTCCGTGCGCGCCTGGGGCGGAGGATGATGCGGAAGACATGCTCGAGCGTGCTCGGGAGCGTCGCGCCCTCCGCCAAGGGTTCCTCCGGAGGGCGGCGGATGCAGTGAGCCAGCTTGGTGTAGAGCTTGCTGACGAGGACGCGCGCCTTGAGGCCGAGGGCCTGTGCCTAGCTAAGGAGAGGCGCAAGCTGAAGGTGGCCGTTGCCCTTGCACGCCACCAGCGTGACCTCGATAACGATAAAGCCGAGGTGTCGCTGGCGGCTTCTCGGGAGGCCTGCTCCCAGGCCATCTTGGAGGCTCAGGAGGTTGACCAGCGGCGCAGGGCCACAGAAGAGCGGGCGTCGGAGCTCCGGGCCTGGAGTAGCTCCCTGGAGCAACAGGTGGAGTTGCATGAGGTGGCCCTTGCATCGATGAAGGGGGGCTCGGTCGACCGGGCGGAGCTTCAGAAACATGAGGAGGCACTAACGCTGGAGGCCACCGAGCGCACCCTGGACCTCGACCAATTGGAGACGAGGGAGCGCGTGGTGGCGCAGGTGGAGGATGACATTGCCGCGAGGGAAGCCCGAGCCTCAGAACAAGTTGATCGTCGGGTGGCGGTGGCCCGCTCGAACCTCGAGCGCGAGTTCGAGGAGAGGCTATAGTTGATCAAGGTCGAAGCAGAGGGCAGGACCGCCGCCCTGAAGGCCAAGCTGGATGAAGTGACGTGGTGTGCGGACGCTGCCGAGGCCGCCCTTGGCGCAGAACAGGCGGAGCTGACTTCCTCCCGCGCTGAGGTACTTCTTCTCCATCAAAGGGTGGACGCGGCTGAGGCCGTCGCGCGGCAGAGCGAGGACGAGACACACCAGCGGCAGACCCTGGAGCATATGCATGGCCCTATGCTCCACGGGCTCCGGGAAAGAGCTAACACAGCCTTGGGCAACATCTGCGAGGCAGCCGTTGGGGAGCCTCATGAGGTTAACTATGCTGGTAACCTTCAGTTCTTCACTGACGTGGTGACGCAGCTAGAGACTCGGTCGGGCAGAGCCGACAGGTTGGTGGAGGAGAGGAGTCGTGCCCTGCTTGGGCATGCTTTTACTCGTGTCTTCAGGCATCTTCAGAACATGGACCCCCACTTTGACTTCGATGCCGCCATTGCACCGGTGCCCCTGGCCATCCGGGGCAACCTAGCGCATTGGGTGGAGGACAACGTGGACGCCCTTGTTAGGCCTTCACCGCCGATGACGACGGTGTGGTCGTAGCTGCTGATGAGGGCGGAGTGGTGAATGGTCTAGGTGCTGGTGAGGGCGGAGCAGAAGGTGACGGCGAGGCCACCGACGCCGGTGGCGAGTCTAGAGGTGCCCCTGAGGATCCATTGGGGGATTTATCTGATTGACCGCGCGCTGTTCCTGGTTTTTACCCTGCGCAGAGAGAGTTCGGGCTTGGCCCTGAGGGTTGTAAGAGCATTTTGGGAGGGGGATCCCCTCGTGTGAAAACTTGCAGTTAGCGTATTTGTAGGCATGATATTGCCCGTATGCCCATACCGAGCGACTAGTTTTGTGATGAGTCAACTGGCTTGTTTACCTTCGACCCGCGTGGGCCTTGAGCGAGCCTGCGGGGGCTGTGGTGCCCCGAGTGCCTCCTGAACGAGCCCATTGAACCTGTAATGAGAACCCCTGAGACGGTGTGGCGATGGCAGTCCGGGCTGCGCACATGCTGGGCCTGGCCCGGCTCGTGAGGGGCTCATGAGGGGAGGCAGCTGAAGCTGGATGGACGAAAAGCGGTAACCAGAATGCAAGAGATTGCTCGAACGAGACTAAACACCCCTTCCCCGAACACACGCAAGTTTCACGCTCAAATCCAACTTAAATCCAAACAGGGAAAAGCGACAAGCAAGGGGAAAGGCAAAAAAGCAGAAAAAGCCGCGTCTGGCACCTAGTCTAGTCTTCGACGTCTTCTCACCAGCGCGGAGCTAAGTGCTGCCACTGGGCGTGGGCGGGAGCCCCCGAGGCCCGAGGGCGGCTCTCCGGAGACTCCGGGGCGTGTACAGCCCCACTCATTATTACGTGAGAGTGTCACGGGGTGGCGAGCTTCACAGGCACTGGGCCTTCTTCACAGGTATCGGCCTTGCTTCATATCGCCAGGCGAGGGCCCCGCCTTGCGCCACACTCTATTGCCATCAACGACGGCCGGAGTCCGAGGACACCGCCGATGGGATAGAGCGGTCGCCAGCTGTTCCCCCGACGACCACGGGTCCTCTGCCGGGGGTAGGCCCTGGGGCACCTCCCCGGCAGAGGGCCTACCTCCTGAGGATGCCTTGCTCCGAGCGCCGCGTGGGCGAGGCAGGATCTCGGCCCCTCTCCTGCAGCCCCAGGTGCCCTCCTCCTGAGGGGTGGGGAGCTGCTGGATTGGGGCATCCACCCGCCATGACGACCTATACCTCATGTGATCCATGGTTAGCGTATGCCTGTTCTTGAGGAATTAGCGGTACCCGATAGTCGCTGCCTCCGGCGCGGTCGACGAGGCCTTCCCTAGGCTCCTGAAAGTGCTCAGCCTCGGGTATTTCTTCTCCCTAGCCTAAGCCGAGGAACTGGCCATGGTCTTCCTCCTGCACGTGTCCTTGATCCACCATGTGGGGCACATACGCCTCCGGGGCCGCCGCCCCGAATGCCTCACCGTAGTGCCCCATGTGCCACGCAGTTCTGCTCGAGGTGCCAACCTGGGAGTGGTAGCGTGGCGGCTCACCGGGACCGTGGGCTGTAGTGGATCCCCCTTCGCTGGTCGGAGGCAGAGGCGGCACTGTTGGTGGCCAGGCACTGACGGCCAGGTTGGCGTTGGAGTGGCCCTGGAATCCGCTTGGAGCTGTGCGGGCACGCGTGGGGCCTCCGTGCGATCTGCCTTGGGCCTGAGGCGGCAGCTGGGTGCAGAAGGGGTGAGCCCCTGAGGCGGCAGAGCCCAGGAGCTCTGCCACCCGCTCCAGTAGCCCGTCGCAGCCGCCCTCCAGCAGCCTGCATTGCAGCAGTTCTCGAGCTACCGTGAGTGCGGCCCTTGAGTTCGCGTGCTCCCGCCGTGAGTACGACGCCGTGGCCGCGGCGTGGCTTGAGGCCCTCGCTGCCGACCGCACCTACCGTGGTGTGAGAGCTAGTGCCGTCTGACCGCGTCGCCTATGGCCCGCAGCGCCCTGCGGACCGCGGGCTGCCTGGGGCATGGGGTTGAGGTCGCCCTGGGCAAGCAGCTCTGTGTGGGCAGGCCAGGCCGCCCAAGGATCGGGATTGCCCGTTGGGTCGCCAGACATGATGACGATGATGCGACAGGCGGCGAGACACGAGGTAACGGAAGGCAGATTCTGGCGCACCCCTACCTGGCGCACCAAATGTCGGATTTCGGATTCCGGCAGACCCTCAAGGTTCAAACTCTAGGGTGCATGCGGAGATCACACCTCCTGCCTACCCGTGTCTCATCGCCTTGCAAGGATCTAAAGCTACACGAAGAACAACCCAAGGGACACGAGATTTATACTGGTTCAGGCCACCATGGTGATGTAATACCCTACTCCAGTTTGTGGTGTGTGGATTGCCTCAGGGGCTGATGATGATGAGCAGTACAAGGAAGAACAGCCTCGCGAGGGTCTGTTCTTTGCTGTTGCGATGAACTGCTAGGGGAGTTCAATCGCCTCTCTCTCTCTATCTCCAGATGCAGATGCCCAAGAATCTCCCCCTCACCTTGTGGGTGGCTAGTCCTATTTATCGGCGGAGGCCCTGGGCCTCTTCCCAAATATTGAGCGGGAAGGGTGCCAACAATTGGCCATTTTGAAGGGGAACATCTAGTACAGTTATCCTGACTAAAGTTGGTCCTCTCCTGCCAAAGACCCTGACGATGACGCCGGCTTGGGCTCCACGATGACCTCCATCCTGCCGTCCTGTTGGTCTTGGTCTTTTTGCACCGAAATGGTTGCCTTTGCTTGATACTCTTGCCTGCGCTTGCCCCCTTTGCACCAAAGAGGAAACAAGGATCTGCGCAGGCCGGTGCCCGCCTGGCCTCGGTCGTCATGGCTTGCATCATGGGAACCTCGTGAGGTACCCCGCCTTGATCTCTCCGCCTCCTCGCGAGCCAGCCTGACGAGGCTGTACCTGAGGAAGCCTCGTGTTGTCCTCCAAGCGAGGCTTGTCCCCTCGCGAGGGTCTTGATCATATGTTGATGAAGATGGGCCGTACTAGGCCACCACTTGAGCCACGGCGTTCTGGGAATGGGGGTACCCAGACTTGCCTGCCCGTGGCCTGCGGCATGGCTCAAGGAGTGGCCCAGTACGGCCCATCTTCATCATCATACGCTCAAGACCCTCGCGAGGGGCCAAGCCTTGCGGGGCGGACGACAGGAGGCTTCCTCAGGAGCGGCCTTGCCAGGCAAGCCCGCGAGGAGGCGGAGACATCAAGGCGGGGTACCTCATGAGGTGCCCGTGACGCAAGCCGTGACGACCGAGGCCAGGCGGGAGCCAGCCGGGCGCCGGCCTACGCAAACTCCTTGTTTCCTCTTTGGTTCAAAGGGGGCAAATGCAGGCAAGAGTATCAAGCAAAGGCAACCATTTCGGTGCAACAAGACCAAGACCAGCAGGACGGCAGAACGAAGGTCATCGTGGAGCCCAAGCCGGCGTCATCATCATGGTCTTTGGCAGGCAAGGATCAACTTTAGTTAGGATAAGTGTACTAGATGTTCCCCTTCAAAATGGCCAATTGTTGGCGCCCTTCTTGCTCAATATTTGGGAAGAGGCCCAGGGCCTCCACCTATAAATAGGACTAGCCACCCACAGGGTGAAGGGGAGATTCTGGGGCATCTGCATCTGGAGATAGAGAGAGCGAGAGGCGATTGAACTCCCCTAGCAGTTCATCGCTCCAGCAAAGAACAGACCCTCGCGAGGCTGTTCTTCCTTATACTGCTCATCATCATCAGCCCCTGAGGCAATCCACACACCACAAACTGGAGTAGGGTATTACACCACCATGGTGGCCTGAACCAGTATAAATCTCGTGTCCCTTGTGTTGTTCTTTGTGTAGCTTTAGATCCTTGCGAGGCGATGAGACACGGGTAGGCAGGAGGTGTGATCTCCGCGTGCGCCCCAGAGTTCGAACCTTGAGGGTCTACCGGAACCCGAAATCCGACATTTGGCACGCCAAGTAGGGGTGCGCCGGAGCTTTCCCTTCCAACGACCCGCTCTCCGCCAACACCGCGGTTCGCCCTCATGATGGGCAACGCGCTGCCCACTCCGGTCACCAGCGCCAGCATGGGGGCCAGGGGGCTCCGAGCCTTGGCCCCCGCCTTGCGGCGGGTGCAATGGCCGAACAAGTTCAAGCCGGAGATGCCACCGCGCTACAATGGCACGGCCGATCCGCTGGCTTTCCTGCTGGCATATGAGGAGGCCATCCTCGAGGCCGGGGGTGACGACAGGGTCATGGCCAGCTGGTTTCCCATGGCCCTCACTGGCGTCCCGCGCATGTGGCTGCTCCACCTGCCGACAGCTTCCGTGGCCTCCTGGGGGGAGCTGCGCGGCCTCTTCCTTGCCCAGTATGCTGCACCAGCGCACCCGGTCGTCACAGCTCTCCTGGGTAGCTCACACGCACCACCTTCAGGCCACCACATCAAGTCATTCGTCCGCCAGATCGGCGCCGCTTCCGCGCCGCGCGGGGCGCCTCTGGGCTGGGCGGCACCTAAAGCCGATCTGGCCTTCAGCTCGGATGATCATCCCTCCAACTCGGCCTGCTCGGGCGCGCTCCCAATGCTATGCACCCCCACCATCTGTCAGGTGGCCGTTACCAGGACCCTCATCGCGCGGTGCTGGCCTCAGCGTTCTCTCTGTGGAGGCCTTCAGCCTCGTCCACGTACCGTCGGAGCGGCTGCAGCCCAGCAAGCCCTTCTTGGGCGTCGGAGGCGGCTCCACCGGCTCCCTGGGGCAGATCCGCCTTCCGGTGACCTTCGGCACCTATGACAACTTCCGCACGGAGCTAATCGACTTCGACATCGCCCCCATCGGCCTCCCATACAACGCCATCCTTGGCTACCCGGCGCTAGCCCGGTTCATGGCCGCAACTCACCCAGCGTACAACCTCATGAAGATGCCCGGGAGTAGCGGTGTCCTCACCGTGTCTGGAGACACCCGGGATGCGTTGCAAGCGCTCCAGCTTACCTTCAAGGCCGCGGCGGCAGTGCAGCCCGCCGGCTCAAATGCCCCCGAGCCCAAGGGGGCTGCACCGGCCAAGAAGAAGCGCCTATTCACTCAGGACAAGGCAGAAACCAAGCAGGTACTGGCCAATGAAGACGGATCTACCAGCGCCACCTTCACCATCGGCCCCAACCTCGAGCCCGAGCAGGAGGCCTTGGTGCAGTTCCTACATGCGAACAAGAAGGTATTCGCGTGGGAACCTGATCAACTAGCAGGGGTCCCGAGGGGCGTAATTGACCATCACCTCAACGTGTGCCCCAACGTGTGCCCCGTGAAGCAGAAGGCGAGGCGGCAGTCCGCTGAGAAGCAAGCTTTCATTGTCCAGGAGACCCGCAAGTTGGAGGCGGCAGGGGTCATTCGCGAGGTCCGCTACCCAGATTGGTTGGCTAACCCGTTTGTCGTGCCGAAGAAGCAGGGAAAGGAACGCATGTGTGTCAACTTCACCAACCTCAACAAGGCCTGCCCGCAGGATCCATTCCCACTCCCTCGCATCAACCAGATCGTCGACTCCACCGCTGAGTGCGACTTGTTGTGCTTCCTGGATGCCTTCTCCGGCTACCACCAGATTAAGATGGCAGTAGAAGATGTAGAAAAGACGGCTTTCCTGACCCCATGTGGAGTGTACTGCTATACATGCATTCCGTTTGGGTTGCGCAATGCTGGTGCGACCTTTCAGCGGCTAATGCACATCGCCTTGGGTCGACAGCTTGGGAGGAATGCTGAGGCTTACATTGATGACATTGTGGTGAAGACTCGGGAGGCAAAAACCCCGATACAGGACTTGGAGGAAACCTTCGCGAGCCTAAACGAAGTGGATCTGCGGCTCAACCCGGAGAAGTGTGTGTTTGGAGTCCCCTCGGGCAAGCTCCTGGGTAACCCAGAAAAGGTAAAATCAGTTGAGGACATGAGCCCGCCGAAGACCCTCAGAGAGATGCAGAAGCTCACCGGGCGCGTGACTGCACTAGGGTGTTTCATCTCCAAGCTGGGGGAATGAGTGTTGCCCTTCTTCAAGCCGATGAAGAAGAAGGGCCCCTTTGAATGGACTGAAGAGGCCGACAAGGCGTTCCAGGATCTCAAAAGGTACTTGACCAGCCCCCCGGTGATGGTAGCTCTGCATCCTCAAGAGCCCCTGGTGCTCTACCTTGCGGCCACCCCCTACTCTGCCAGCGCAGCCCTGGTGGCTGTTAGGGAGGAGCGTAGGACCAAGGCCGCTGCAACCGTCCGGGTTAAAGAAAAGCACGAGCAGGAGGGCCTCACAGAGACCGAGGCTGCAGCCGAGAAGGACCAGCCATAGTAGGGAAGCACACCGAGGACAGAAGAGGCCCCTCCTCTAAGCAACTAGCCGCTGGGGGCTCCATTGTCTCGGGAGGCGCCCAGCCTCCGGAGGGCGCTAGCAGCGCCATCACTCCCCACCTTGTCGAGCACCCTGTGTACTTCGTCAGCATGGTGTTGCGGGACGCGAGGGCGCGGTACCCCATGCCTCAGAAGCTCCTCCTCGCACTGTTGGTAGCCTCGCGCAAGTTGCGGCACTATTTCCAAGGCCATCCCATCAGGGTCGTCTCAGCATATCCCTTGGAAAGGGTGCTCAGAAGCCCCAACTCAGCCGAAAGAGTCGCGGAGTGGAACATCGAGATGCAAGCATTTCAGATAGAATTCAGCACAACCAGAGTCATCAAGGTGGCCACGCTTGCGGATTTCGTGGCGGAATGGGCAGAAGCGCCAGGCCTTGAGGCTGGCGAGGATCGATCACTCTCCCCGGGGAGCGAGGCACCGGACAGATGGGTCATGTACTTCGACGGGGCGTTCTCCAGACACGGCGCAGGGGCTGGCGTAGTGCCCGTACCTCCCACTCAAGACAAGATCTACTACGCCGTGCAACTCTGTTTCCAGCACGGAGAAAAGGTCTCCAACAACATAGCAGAATACGAAGGCCTGATAGCAGGCCTGAAAGCCGCAGTCGCCCTGGGGGTGAAGCGCCTCATCATCAAGGGTGATTCGTAGCTCATCGTCAACTTCTCCAACAAAGTATACGAACCGAAGGACGAGCACATGGAAGCCTACCTCGCGGAGGTCCGCGGGATGGAGAAGTAGTTCTGGGGGCTGGAGTTGCAGCATGTGCCTCGCAACACCAATCAAGAGGCTGATGACATCACCAAAAGGGCATCCAGGCGGCTACCTCAGGAGCCCGGCGTCTTCGAGGAGCGGCTCTTCAAGCCCTCGGTAACGCCATCACTGTCAAGCATGGCGCAGCCTCGGGGGGAGCTCCCCCGGCCACCTGCCTCGGGAGCCCCGGTCTGCGGCCCAACCTCAGGAGCGCGCCTGCTCCTGGCGCTGGAGCCTCAGGAGGGGTGCTGGATCACGGAGCTCAGGAGTTACCAGACGCGAGGCACATTGCCGGAAAAGGAGGAGGAAGCGGAGTGTGTGGCATGGCAGGCCACGGCATACTGCCATAAGGATGGAGAGCTCTATCGAAGGCGACCGAATGATGTGTCCCTACGTTGCATTTCCAGGGAGCAAGGGAAGGAGCTACTGGCAGACATACATGACGGAGACTATGGGCATCACTCATCGTCACGAACTCTCGTTGGCAAGGCGTTCTGCAGCGGGTTCTATTGGCCCACAACACTCAATGACGCTGCGGAACTGGTGAAAGCTTGCGAGGCCTGTCAGTTCCATGCCAAGCAGATCCATCAGCCGGCGGGAGGTCTGCAGACTACACCCCTCTCATGGCCATTTGCAGTCTGGGGACTGGATATCCTGGGTCCATTCCCTCGGGCGCCAGGAGGCTACCACTACCTTTACGTCGCCGTGGACAAGTTCACCAAGTGGGCTGAGGTGGAAGCTGTCCGCACCATCCCTGCAGGCTCCGCGGTCAAATTCATCAAGGGCCTCGTGAGCCGATTCGGGGTGCCGAACGGCATCATCACCGACAATGGATCGCAGTTCACCAGTAACCTCTTCAAAACACCGAGATCTCGTGCTCAGACGGGTTCTCTCCAGGGAGGGGCTGCACAAGCTCTCTCCCATCTAGGAGGGCCCGTTTAAGGTTGTTCATGTTTCTAGGCCCGGCTCCGCATGCTTGGAGACCCAGGAGGGGGTGCCCATCTAGAGCGCGTGGAAAATCCAACATCTCCGAAGATTTTACCAATGAAAAAGGCCAGGTGCCTATGAAGAAGGCGAATGCATGTGAAGTAGCCGCATTTTGGAAAAGGCCCGGTGCCTATGAAGAAGGCGAATGCCTGTGAAGTAGCCGTGTTTTGGAAAAGGCCCGGTGCCTATGAAGAAGGCGAATGCCTGTGAAGTAGCCGCGTTTTGGAAAAGGCCC
Source organism: Triticum aestivum (assembly GCF_018294505.1). Lineage (NCBI taxonomy): Eukaryota > Viridiplantae > Streptophyta > Magnoliopsida > Poales > Poaceae > Triticum > Triticum aestivum. The sequence continues at coordinate 327,199,303 of NC_057795.1, read as the reverse complement.
GGTGCCTGTGAAGAAGGCGAATGCCTGTGAAGTAGCCGCGTTTTGGAAAAGGCCCGGTGGCTATGAAGAAGGCAAACGCCTGTGAAGCTCGCCGCCCGTGACACTCTCACGTAATATGAGTGGGGCTGTACATGCCCCAGAGTCTCCGGACAGCCGCCCTCGGGCCTCGGGGGCTCCCGCCCACACCCAGTGGTAGCACTTAGCTCCGCGCTGGTGAGAAGATGTCGAAGACTAGACTAGGTGTCGGACGCGACTTCTTTCATTTGCTTTCCGCAGTTGGCTTGTTTGTTTCTATTTGAAGTTTTTCTGAGGCTATCACCATTTCGAGCTTGCGACCCTTCGTCCATTTCACTTATTTGTTTCGTTTTCTCCCACGTGAAGTCTCATGAGGGAGGAACATGGGCACCCTCGCGAGTGTTTTTCTGCCCAGTGGTTTGGAACTTCCCTGTCTGAGTCCGCTGCGGAAGCACCCCTCCCATTCCGTGCCCCACGGGCATCGCGACATGGTCGCAGGGCTTGGGTTGGTTGCCTCGCTACCAAGGCTGGAGACTACCCCTACTGACTAAACCCTGCAGGACACAAGGCGCAGGACGAGGGCCTAGCCTCGGGAGGCGAGGACCGCGGCGAGCTCCCCCCCCCAAGATAAGTGTTTCCATGCATAGACACGCAGAACAAAAACATAGCACATAAACAGTAGAAATAGTGCACAAATTAAGCAGCGACAGTTTAACATGCCCCGTGGGGCACCAGATTACATTCTTTTCGCGCAGGAGAGAAAGGAAAGCAAAAGGGGGCATGACTCGCCCGACGCCAACTCTCGGCGGAGGCTCGCACTACCTCCGGAGCTCAGTTGGATTCCTCCTCCCGCTTCACCGAAGCGCAGCGTCGGGCCGACCCGCTGCCCTCTCCCAGGAGAGCGCGACGATGAGGGGGCTGGTCGTGACCGCCACTGGAGGAGCTGCCGTCCGAGGGGGGGTCACTAGAGCTTGCCGGATCTCGGGCACCGCTGCCCGCGCGCCCCCCGCCACCTTCACCCCAGCCAACGCTAGGGCTGGGCGCGCGGTCGCGGTTCATCGTCTTTGGGGCAGCATCTGGCACGGCGGCCATCTTCCCCGAACACCCTCACTTAGAGGGTGGCGTCGCCGTCGAACTTGAAGTGTAGAGTGCATCATCAGCTCAGGCCACGCGCGCGGGCAAATGTTTGCCAGCCGCGGGTCAAGGCCGCCTCCCCGGCGATGGAGACCTCCAGAGTAGCCCAAGAGGCCCTGCTGCAGTAACCATCTGGCTGAAGCCAAAGGCCACCCGGGGCACCAGCCAAAAGTTCACCTATGAAGAAGCGGGGGAGCTGGAGCCAGGTGCCGGTCAGGTCCGCCGACCACACGACAAACTCCGGTAGCACCTCTGCCGAGCGAAAAGGCGGCCCTGGGGGTCGCGCAGCCCCAACGTACCCCTCGTTGGCAACCGAACGCCCACCGCCGCATAGAGGACTGTTCCCACAGCCGCGGGAGGTCGGGGCGGAGGCCGTAGGGTGCTTGCGAGGGCGGCCCCGGCCACGCTTGGCCGGAGGAGAGCCGGGCCCTTCCTGGTGGGCCTTTCCTTTCTCCGCGGCCGAGAACCTCTTCGGCGGGGCCATGGGGATAGCGACCAGCCAAGAAGGAGAAGGGGCGTAGCAAGAAGGGGTGAACTGGAAGGTCTCGCGCCATTCCGTATATATAGCCGAGGCAGGCCAACCGCCGGCCACCACGATCACAGGTAATCATGACCCGTTTCGCATGCAGGGACTTGTCAATTCGCGTAGTTGCCGAGGTGTCGTGGGGGAGCCAGGACGCCCACGTCCAATCAACTGCCACGCGGCGCCCAAGGCCGCAGGCTATTGGGGCCCGCGGCGCTTCGCACTTGCCCCTTCGCTTCTTTGCTAAGCCAAGTCCGGGCGCGCCTTGGGCCCGGGGGCTACTGGTGAACCCTACGTGAATTGAACATGCAATAGGCTCATTGTCGCACGCTCGACGTGCTCCTACGGATGCGCACGTCGCGTTGCTCCTGGCGCATGAGCTCCTGCACTACCGTCCCGTTGACGACCTCTATGAAGAGTGGCTCGCTCGCATCACCGAGCTCGTCAGCGCCGTAGGGGGCTCCCCTGCGCCGTCCCTCTTGCTGCATCGCCCTCCGTCCTGCGCAGGCAACACGGCTCCGGAGGCGCCTCCGTCGCCTCCTCCCCAAGAAGGCGCCCTGGCCCCAAGGCGCGCGACCCCTGGATGAGACCCACCGCGTCCAGCACCCGCGCAGCAAGAAAGGAGCTGCCAAGAAGTCCCTCGCCCTCAAGAAGGCGCTCGCGTGCTCCCTGCGCCAGCATGCCATGACCGCGTTCCTGCTCCAGCGCGCCAAGACCCCGCGCTGCTCCTGGCGGCAGCACGCAGAGACCCCCAGGATCAAGCCCTGCGTCAGCAAAGGCCCCCAGTGGCTACCGCAGGCTGCCGTGCCTTCACCGCCGAGCTACGCAGCGTGGCTTGGCCGGGCAAGTTCAAGCCGGATCTGCCTCCTCGCTACAACGGCACCACCGACCCCGCGGAGTTCCTCCAGCTCTACGAGCTGGGCATCGAGGCGGCCAACGGAGACAAAAAAGTCATGGCGAACTGGTTTCCCATGGCGCTCAAGGATGGCACCCGCGCCTGGCTCCTGAACCTGCCTCCTAGCACGATCTCCTCGTGGGACGAGATGCGGACCCGCTTCATCGCCAACTTCCAAGGCACTCACGACCGGCCCCCGGCCATGAGTGACTTGCGCCACATCAAGCAGCAACCAGGAGAGATCCTGCCGAAGTACATCCAGCGCTTCAACAACGTGCGACTCAAGATCCCCAGGGTGACTGAGGAGGCCATCATCCCAGCCTTTTCTGATGGCGTCCGAGACATCACTGGAGTTGTTCAACCTGGCAACCAAGTGTGCCAAGGCTGAGGAGGGACGCCTCTCCCTCCTCGAGCCTTCAGCTGCTGATCCTGAAGAGAAGAAAGCCAAGGCCAAGGACGTGAAGCGCAAAGGAGCAGTTGTGCTCGCAGCTGAGCGAGACACCAAGCATGGCAGAGATCAGCCAGAGTCATCCAAGGGCAGCCGGTACTGCATGTACCACGACCTCCACACTCACAACACCAACCAATGTCAAGAGCTCAGGGCCGTGCGAGAAGGACGTGGCGGTCGATGCCCCGAGCGCAGTGATAGGGGCTATGGCCGAGGAGGAGGAAGAGGTGGAGGATGATGGGAAGACCGTGGCCCTCGCCAAGGGTGGCATGACCGACCTCGCGAGGACCGCTGGCAGGACCAGCCTCATGAGGGGGCTTGGAGGGATCAGCCTCGTGAGGATCGCCCACAAGGCAACGCAGGCCTCCCTCCTCTGCCGCCACTGCCAAGGAGGAATGAAGACCAGCATCAGGACGAGGGGGCTGGGGGCTTCCAGAAGCCACGTGCTATCGCTTGCATTTTGGGCAGAGCTCAGGCCCCAGCCTGTCAGTGCATCTTCAAGCAGTTTGCTCGCGAGGTGAATGTTGTCCTCCGAAGGCTCGAGGCCTCGCGCCCTTTCAGGTGGTCCACATGTGCCATCACGTTCAGCTCAGCGGATCAGCTCAAATGCGTAGCAACAACTGGGGTCCTCCCGACGCTCTGTTCCCCAGTCATCAGCAATGTGTAGGTCACCAGGACCCTCATCGATGGTGGCGCAGGGCTCAACGTTCTGTCTGTCAAGACATTCAACAATATCCAAGTGCCTTACGATCAGCTTGAGCCGACCAAGCCTTTCTTAGGAGTCACTGATGGTTCTACCACCCCGATAGGGCAGGTCCGCCTCCCCGTCACCTTCGGACAGCGCAAAAACTACTGCACTGAGCTCATCGACTTCGACGTCGCCCACATTCGCCTACCATACAAAGCCATCCTCGGATATCTGGCCCTGGCCAAGTTCATGGCGGTGACTCACCATGGCTACAATGTCCTCAAGATGCCAGGAAGTGGTTGAGTCATCACAGTCCCCTGTGAGGAGAAGGATGTAGTGTGTTCTCTTGAGAGTGCCTTCAAGGCTGCGTCAATCGAAGACCCAGATCACATGAGCGGGAGCCTTCCCAAGGCAGTCCCTAAGAAGAAGAAGAAGACATCACCTGGCCCGAGCCCTCAGGAGGTAGGCACCTCCAGTGGCATCGCATCAGGATCCGCGCCCATTCAAGGGGCGCCTCCCTCTATCGCATAGGGAGGCGCGCCCGATGCCCTCCTCGGGCAAGGCTCGAGGGCTCTCTCCTGGAGGGCCACTGACTTTGCCAAGGTCACGAGGGGGGCGCTTGGGAACCACTTGGAGGCGTACTTTGCGGCATGTTTCCCTCAGGAAGGTGCGAGGCAAGGAAGGTCCAACCCTCAGGAGTTTATCGCTAGAAACACTCAGGAACTACAGGAGTCAAGAGTCATGCGTGGCAGCCGCCGCTTACCTGCCGTAGCTCCTCATCCAGGCGAGGATGGTGGGCTGCGTGTCTGCATCGACGTGCCAGGGCTCAACCGAGCTGCGTCTCAGGAGTGCCTCTGACCCTCGCGCATGGGACGTTTTGAGGGTCCGCCTGACAACTGCATCTCTCGGCCTGCCGAACATGGCCGCTGCTCATCAGCGCCTGATCCAGAGCATTCTGGAGGCTCAAGAGGTCAGGCACTATGCGGTCCTGGCAGAGATGGAGATGGTCCTCGAGGAGCCGCCTGCGCCCCTAGAGCCTCCCGAGGCTCCGGGACCTGGGAGCTCATGAGGATCAACTTCCTCACCGCGCGTCGTCCGCTACTTCAACATTCCTTCATCTCCAACAATACCAGGTGACATCTTTCAAGTTCCATTTTCAGCTGGGAGCGCCCCCAGGGCTGCATCATTCCCAGGCCGCGTGGGTCCGTCCCTATGACATCTATCTCTTTTTCTCATGTCTTTAGTTTACCTTGTTGGGGGCGCCCCTCGGGCTGCATTATCCCCAAGCCGCTCGAGCCTGGCCCAGTGGCATGTATCCCTCTCGCATCTGCCTAAGCTAATTTACTCTTCCATGCTTAAGCTGCCTGACTTGATCGCCCGCTCGATTGACACCATCCTTTGGAGCTGCTCTCCCAGGCATGACGCTTGTGCATGGGTCCGTCCATGCAACATCGACAAACCTGAGTGGCTGAGCTCTGTCCGCGGCAGCCCCGCAAGGCGCCACCTCACCAGGCCCTCAGTGCCCTCATCACTCCCCTAGAGCAACCAGTGGCTGGCCGACAATTGTAATGGCAATTCTCGTTTTCCTTGTGATGAGTTTACAGGGTCTCTCTAAGGGACAGCATCGGGCGAGGCCTTCACAGTCTCTCTTTCTCTCTCACCCACACGAACCGCTTGTGCGTTAAAGGGGGGGCACCTGAGCATCGCAACTCATGGGCTCTTACTGGCTCTCCAACCCTCATCTCCTGGCCTTGTATACGGCATCGCGACCTGGCATACTAGCGACGGCTGAGCTCGCTCGAGGGCCGGGACCCGAGTACGTAGAGCACGAAGGGGAGTGCGGGAGAGAGGGAGGAAGCTCGCAAGGACCTCACCGGGCAACTCCCCAGCTGCAGACGCGCGGGTCCGGCGCCGCGCCGAGGAATGGCCCCAAGATCCTGAGATAAGTCACCCTCTACGGAACTACTAGCTAACGCAACACCAACTCTGCACCTAATGCGGCCCTGTAACGGCGACGTTGCGCTCCTTTCTCATCGAGCGACGGCTGCTTGAGCGCTAAGGGGGACCTCGGGCCGCTCACTTCCTGGCCTTGACCACGGCATCGCGACCTGGCATACCAGCGACGGCTGAAGCCTGCCTAGGGACCAGGACCTGTCGGCGCATAGCACCAAGCCCTCATGAGGTTAGAAAGGAGGAACCAAGCTGGGGCAGGACAAGCATCTCCCCCTGCTTCACGATAAGGATCGTATTAACAAAAAGGATTACAGACGCTTTACATGCTCCCACGGGGTACTTCCTTGATTCCTCACAGGAAACAAAAGATGCAAATCCTAAGGAGCCCTAACTACAGGTGCCTCAGCGGCAGGCGCCATCATAAACAGTGGGCCGCGTGAGGCCGGTGCCAACCCCATCCAGATCAACCGCACCGATCGCCGGGTGCACCGGCACTACTCCAGGCGCGGCGCGAGCTCGGGGGCTCGTAGCTATCGTCGCTTGTCTCCGGAGTCAAGAAAAGCTCAGGGGAGTTGCTGCACCCTCCGGCATGCCCGCAGCTACCAGAGGAGCTGCTGGAAAAGCGGGCGGCAGGCCTGGTCCTCGCCGCTCCAGGGCTCCGGCCGCTGTCTCTGGGGCAGCACTCCAGCCGACGTCCTACCGCGTCGAAGACCTTGAAGAACATCAGGGAGGCGCCGTCGTATTCCAGATGAATCACGAGGGCTCCCCCCGTTCGACAGACCCTCGCGATCTCGCCCCAGCCTCGGGTCATGAGGACCTTGCCAGGGGCGACAACCTCAACCTCCGCTTCGGTCGCAGTGGTGCTATAGTCGGTGTGCTGCAGCCAAAGCTCCTAAGGCCCCCTCAGTGGTATCTCGAAGGCGAAGGAAGCAGGAAGGCAGATCCAAGAGCTCAGAGGCATGCGGCGTGAAGAACGACCTCGCGGGAAGAGTCCGCAGCGTGGAATCCAGGGGGGACGACGCGCGTCACCGTGATCCGTCGGTGCCCTCTTCCCCAGGACCCTCGGCCTGGGCGTACAAGGGCAATGGATATCCAGGAGGAGGCCGCTCGTACCAAGGCCTCGACGTCTCCTGCCGAGCACCCTCATCGCGGCGGCAGGGGACTGGACGCTTCTTCAGCGGGAGTGGGACGGGCCCCTCTTGAGGGGCCTTCCCTTTCTCTTCGGTTGAGAACCGGCGGATCGTCGCCATTGTCATCGAAAGGGAGCAAAGAAGAAGAGGCGGAGCAATGAGAGATGGACTGGAAGGGCTCACGTCGTTCCGTACTTATAGCCGGAGGAGGCCAACCGTCGGCCTCCATGATCGCAGGTAATCATGACTCATTTTGCATGCAGGGACTTGTCATGTCGAACGGTTGCCGAGGCATCGTGGGGAAGCAGAGACACCCACGTCCAATCAACCGCCACATGGCGCCCAAGGCCGCAGGCTATTGGGGACCGCGGCGCTTCGCACTTGCCCCTTCGCTTCTCTGCTAAGCCAAGTCCGGGCGCGCCTTGGCCCCGGGGGCTACTGTCGGCGTTCTGGGAACGGGAGTCCACAGACTTGCCTACCTCCGGCCTGCGGCGTGGCTCAGGCAGTGGCCCAGTACGGCCCACCTTCATCAACTCAAGCTCAAGACCCTCGCGAGGGGCCAAGCCTCGCGGGGCGGATGAGAGGAAGCTTCCTCAGGAGCGGCCTCACTAGGCAAGCTCGCGAGGAGGCGGAGAGATCAAGGCAAGGGTACCTCGCGAGGTGCCCGTGATGCAGGCCATGACGATCGAGGCAGGCGGATGCCAGGCAGGCGCCGTCCTGTGCAGTGTCCTTGTTTCCTCTTTGGTGCAAAGGGAGCATGCACAGGCCAAGGCGTCAGGCAAAGGCTACCGTTTCGGTGCAACAAGACCAAGACCAGCAGAGCGGCAGGATGGTGGTCACCTTGGAGCCCAAGATGGCGTCATCGTCAGAGTCTTTGGCAGTCGAAGACCAAGTTTAGTCAGGATAAGTGTACTAGATGTTCCCCTTCAAAATGGCCAATTGTTGGCGCCCTTCCCGCTCAATATTTGGGAAGAGGGCCAGGGCCTCTATAAATAGTACAAGCCACCCACCGTAGAAGGGGATCAGACAGAGGAGAGCTAGAATCAACCCTTCCAAAGGGACAACACCACCACAAGAACATCCCTCGCGAGGCTATTCTTCCTTTCTATTGTTCATCATCAGCCCCTGAGGCAATCCACCACACCACAAACTGGAGTAGGGTATTACACCACAATGGTGGCCTGAACCAGTATAAACCCCGTGTCCCCCGTGTGTTCATCTTCCTAGCATAGATTCCTTGTGAGGCCTTGGGACGTGAGTTGGTAGAGGAGAGATCTTCGCGTGCACCCCAGAGTTCAAACCTCAAGGGTCTGCCGGAACCCTAAATCCGACAGCCCGTGCAAGAGCGGAAGTGCTATGCATCGTGCTGGTGATAAACAACTGGGGGTGGCCTCGCGGTTGCAATAACCTCAGGGAGCTTCTAGGCTCGGTGACCAGCCTCACTGCGCGAGGGAGCTAGGCACGGGGGCTACGCTCATGTCACGCCTAGCGTACCCCACCTCACAATGCCCCACGGGCCTGGTGTTCGCGCACCCCTCCTGAGTGAGAGCCCGACGAGGAAAGGTAGGATGAGTCGTTCATACGTCAAGGGGTATCCTGAGCATTGCGTCTCAGGATTCTAACTGGCCACGCAGCCCGTCAACCCTTGGTCTCGTCCTGGTGATTCAGACGACCCAACGACAGCTGAGGCATGCGCTAGGCCAGGCCCTGCTGATGCAGAACGCCAAGGCCTGACTTTTGCTCTTTTCCAGCCGTTCATACATCAAGGGGGACTCCGGAGCATCTCGTCTCAGGAGCCTAACTGGCCACATAGCCCCTCACCCGTTGGTATCGTCCTGGTGATCCGGACGACCCAACGGCAGCTGAGGCATGCGCGGGGCTGGGCCCTGCTGACGTAGAACACAAAGGCTTGCCTTTGCACTCTTTCCTAAGTTGTTCGCACGTCAAGGAAAACACCTGAGCATCGCGTCTCAGGAGCCTAACTGGTCACGTAGCCCCTCACCCCTTGGGCTAGTCCTAGCGATCTGGACTACCCAAAAGCGGCTGAGGTATGCGCGGGGCTGGGCAAACGGAAAAAATCAAAGGACCGTAATCTAATTATTACAAGACATATTGTTCCAAGAAAACCGTTTTAAATGCCTCCACGAGGCATGCTACATGATACAGGATGAACAGGAAGAAGCAGCGTCGGTAAGCCACCTCTTCAGCCGTGTGTAGCATCGTCAGCCGCCAGCGGAGCCCCGCCGCCAGGAACGTCGCCCGTCCCCTCGGCCCCAGCTGGAGGACCGGCGACAAGGAACTTGCTCAGTAGGGCGTCCATGGAGCCCTTCACAGCGGCAGCAGCAGCATCGTCGGAGTCAGAGTCCACGGGATTGAGGAAGGAGGAGAAGTCGAAGTTGGCGTCCCAGAGATAGAGATGGCTGAAGACGTACGTAAGGGCTGAGGAAGAAAGCAGGCGAGCCTCACCTTCCACCAAAGATCCAAACCCATCGACAGCGTCCTCGAGCACTTCCACGACCTCAGGAAGCAGGGCAGCAGGGCTCTCCCTCGGGGCCATCACCGCCGCCTTCTTCATGAGATCGTCCCCAAAGAGTGACCGCTTAGCCTTGTGGAACCTTGCCTCAAGGGAGGCAAGGGTGCTGCTCTCCATGATGGCGACTTCCTTGGCCTCGGCAAGGGACGCCTGCGCTGCCTCCGCCTCGTCCTTCATCTTCGTCAGGTGATCGCGCTCCGCAGCCTACTCCAGGGCTGCCTTCTTCAGCTCGGCATCTCGATCGGCAACGACAACCTCCTGGGCCTTCAGCTTCTCCTCACGCTCCTGGAGCTGGCCGGCCTGGGCGGCCTGTTGATCCTGAAGAGCCTTCAGTTCAGCCTCCACCGTGCAGCACCAATCCTCGGCTTCCATGGCCTCCTTTCGCGCCAGGTCGCGCTCGACGGCAGCCATCCCAGACACCTTCTGGGCCTCTTCCACAGAGCCTCATCCCATTCGGACAGACGCGTCGGCCTGGAGCCATCCAGAGATTATCCCCAGGCGGCCCAGCGCTGCGTGCTGGTCCGGGCCCTGAAGTTCACCCTGAAGAAGGTCCAGGGCCGCTCGTGCCTCCTCCAGGGCTCCGGAGGTGGCAGGGGTGTAATGGCCCAGCTGCACGCCGGGCAGAAGAGAAGATGTCCTCTAAGCCAGGACAGGAGAAACCACAGCAGCAGGAAGGATTGGGGGCTCCGGAGGCTGGGCGACCTTAGCAGCCGCAGCAAGGATGAGTGCCGGTGGGGTCAGCCCCACTAAAGGCACTGGCACCTCCTGAGGATGGGCTTTCGCGCCCTGGGGAGACAACATCGCCGTTGGAGCTGCACATGCCACGATGCTCTCCTTCGCCAAGGCCGCGGTGGCCACCCCAACACGCTCGACCACGGCAACTCCGGTGCCCTCCTTCTTCTTCTTCGACGACTGCTGCCTAATGACAGATGAAGAGGCTAAGCATCGCATCAGGAATCGATGATAAGATCAAAGAAAGGCACTTAATGGTCAGAGAAGACGTAGTTCCTCTTCAGGCCGAGCAGCGGGGGCTTCACTTGAGCAGTCGGAGTAGCACTCTTGGGAGCAGGAGAGCACGCGGTCGGCGCCACCTAGGACGCTGCTGGCGAAAGCGGAGCATTGCCTGGGGGGTATCAGCACAGTCCTTCCCTTCTTCACAACCGACCGCTTGGACTACTTCAAGGAGGCCACCCTAGATCTCGTGGTGACCCCGGAGGGGTGAGCAAGCTCCACCGGAGGTGCATCATCATCACTGTCGTCAGGGAAGTTGAGAAGGAGCTCCCTCTGCCTCGAGGCAGAGGATTCCCCCTTGCCCTCGTCTTTGGTGGCCTCAAAGGATTGGTCGCTGAAGGACAGGTCCACCAAGGATGCATGCAGCGGGAGAGGCCCCGTCCGCACCGGTCCGAACTCGTCGAAGACCGGCATGGCAGCAGCAACCTCCTCCCCATCGGCTCAGCGGTACAGCGGGAGCCAATCCTCCGGAGGACCGCTCGGATCTTTCCTAGTCAAATAAAGCGACACCTTGCTCAGCTCCTCCTCGGGAAGGGCATCCTGGCACAGACGAATCTTGTCGTTGGCGCCCCCGAGATTCCACAAGGGGCGGGAGCGATCTTTGAGCGGCGCTAGGTGTCGTGGTTCTAAGCCTGACAGTAGAGTGGGGGGTAGGTATGGAGAGGCAAGGTCCTAGCTATGGAGAGGTTGTAAGCACGAAGGATGTACGAGTTCAGGCCCTTCTCGGAAGAAGTAACAACCCTACGTCTCGGAGCCCGGAGGCGGTCGAGTGGATTATGAATGTATGGATTACAAGGTGCCGAACCCTTCTGCCTGTGGAGGGGGGTGGCTTATATAGAGTGCGCCAGGACCCCAGCCAGCCCACGCAGGAGAGGGTTTAAGGTGAGTTAAGTCTGGGGCGTTACTGGTAACGCCCCACATAAAGTGCCTTTACTATCATAAAGTCTACTTAATTACAGGCCGTTGCGGTGCAGAGTGCCTCTTGACCTCCTGGTGGTCGAGTGAGTCTTTGTGGTCGAGTCCTTCAGGCCAGTCGAGTGAGTCTTCGTTGGTCGAGTGAGTCCTCGTTGGTCGACTGGAAGGCGACCTCTTCTAGGGATGTCCTAGGGTGAGTTACTTGGAACAGGTCTGTGACCCTACCCTAGGTACATGACCCCATCATTAGCCCCCGAATGGATTGAGGCTTCGAGTGAAGAAGGAGTTGATGTCGTTTCCGATTAACCTTTGCGCTCTAGTTGTGCACTGTTTTGGATCAAAGAATCTCTTCGCTGACAGGGAGTAATTTGTCTTCGGTCGACTCGATCCATTCTATTTTTGCGTCGAGTGATCTTTCGAGCTTCGACGATCTCTGAGCGACGGATCGCCGGAAACACCGCGTCTGACAGACTAATTTGTTGCTCGCGGATTCTGCGGGGTGCGAAATTTGGGGGCGCGCGCGAAGCGGGGCAGACCGCGGCGTTCGGATGGGACGGGGCATAGACGCCTCGATCTCCGCGCCGCCTTTTTTGCCACGTATCCAGTCCTCATAACTGCTCCCAGATATGATTAGATCGACCGGGCCCACATGTCAGCCACTCGGAAGGGACCTTATAAATGTGCCCGGCGAGGATTTCTGTGCTGCGCCCCAGCATTCTCCCTCTCTCCCTCTGCTTCCTTCCTCCCTGTTCAGCGCGCTCGCTCTCGCCCCCGCACCACTTCCCTTCGTGCATCTCACCGGCGACCATGGCCAAGGAGAAGATGGTGGCGCTGGAGCGTGCCAAGAAGGCGTCGGCATCGGAGAAGGCGAAGGGAAGATCCACCAGCCGCAGAGGGTCCTCGTCCAGATCCCGCCTGCCAAAGGGCTGGGTCCAAGGAGACTGGATCCAGTCGACCATCACGGAGAAGGACCTCCTCGACATGGCCAACGAGGGCTTGATCCCTCACGGAGCTGCGAGGTTGCCGGGGAAGGAGTGGCAGCCACAACCAGAAGAGGGTGAGTGTGTGCTTCTGGCCACTCATGTTGACCGTGGGTTTTCCTTGCCGCCAAGCATTTTCTTCCGTGGCTTCTTGAATTTCTTTGGGGCGCAGCTCCACCACTTTACCCCAAACTCCATTGCCTACCTTGCTGCATTCGTGTCCATGTGTGAGGGTTTCTTGGGCTGTCGACCGCACTGGGGTTTGTTCAAACGTATCTTCACGTGTCGCTCTCAGACCGTGAAGAAGGCGAGCCCAGGTGACGAGAAGACCCGGGTCGTCCAAATGTGTGGGGGCCTGGGGATTCAGGTGAGGAATAACAGCACCTTCCCGCCCATGTCCTTTCCTGAGTCCGTCAGAGGCTGGCAGTCGACTTGGTTCTACTGCCAGGTCCAGTCGACGCCAGGGCAGTCGAGTGGACTACCTCCGTTTACCATGGACCGAGTGAACAAGCCCTCCCCTCTGAAGCTGATTCCGGAGGAGAAAGCCGACGTGAAGATGTTGATGGAGCGCGTGGTGCAGTTGGTTCGGGAGGGGGTGACGGGCATGGATCTTCTGGAGGTCTTCCTCAGGCGTCGCATCCAACCCCTTCAATTCCGGAGCCACTGCATGTGGTTGTACTGTGGGCCCGAAGACGAGACTAGAGTCCATCCAGAAGAAGTCGACGATGTCACTCTGGAAAGATGGATGGTAGCCGTTACCGGAAACAGGGACAACCCGCGCGGAGCCAGAAGGATTCCTCCACTCGACCACAACAGCATCCCAAACAAGGTACACTTGCTCTGCTTTCCATTGTGTCCTTGTTGTACTCATTTCTGCTAACCTTGCCGACTGGTCGACTGATCTTTGTTTGGGCATTTGCTAGGCCTTCACCGAACTGTACTCGATGCCCAATGGGGCACAAGCTCCGACTGAGGAAGGCGAGGCGAGCGGGGGCGAGAGCCAGGAAGAGGAGGAATGGGACTCGGATGCTGCAAGGGATGACGATGACGATGATGATGATGAAGGTGACGAAGATGACATCGAGGACGAGGAAGAAGAGGAGGAGGAGGTCGTTCCACCGCGCTCAGAAAGGCGGTCGAAGCTTGTCCACGACCCTTCGACAGAACGTGGTAAGGGGGTTGCGACTGCCACTCAGTCGACCAAGCGCCCTCGGACCACCTCTCCGGCGCCGACTGAAAAGGCGCCGAAGCAGCCCAGGGCGGCCTCCTCGAAGCCGACCAAGCTCCTGCCGAAGATGAAGGTGTCCATCCCCACCATATCAGGGTAATTGTGTTGCTCATATTTTCTTATTCTTGTGCGAACTTTATCTCTGGTCGACGCTGAGGTTAGTCGACTGATCCTTTGGAGTTGCAGTGCTGCTACTTCTGAGACCTCGGCCCGGGCCGATGACCACGAGATGGAGGATGCAGCAACTTCGAATCCAGGTACTGTGTTCTTAATACCATTCTTAGTCGACTGACTCGCGATCTCTGATCCTGACCCTTCTCCGCAGTTCCACCCAACACTGTTATCGATCTTCCTGATGATGATGAGGATGAAGAGCCGCTGAAGCACAGGAGGAGTCGAAAAGCGTCCGCCAGTAAGGTGCCTCAGGATGTGTCAGCGCCTGAAATTCTGACTGTGGAGGAAGAGAACACCACTCGACACACGGTGACCTTCGCGACCCCACTGACGAGTGCTCAGCAGCCCTCCCTCTTCACGACTCACCACGTCCCAGAGGACCAAGCTGGCGCAGCGAAGGAGGCGATACGCCAGGCGGGACTCATGATGGAGCAGCTGAAGACCATCCGGGATGCGAGCCAGGCAGCTTATGACGCCAGCTCTGCCCTCCAAAGCAATGTCCAGGTCAGTCGACTGCTGTTTGTTCTGTTGGATATGCTACCAAAAACTTTTCTTTTCCGGGATTTATATTAGTCACCCACTGGGTGTGTCGAATAAACTCCGTGTTAGCGGGGGCACGCTGAGTGCACCCGCTGGGTGTAGTCCCCAAGGCTAAGGTCGACTGCTGGCAGTCGGCCTTAGGCTTTATAATGTCAATCTTTCTGTCAGTCGACTGGTCGACTGGATTTCGCAAACCAGTGGGGGCACGCTGAGTGCACCCACTGGGTGTAGTCCCCGAGACTGTGGTCGACTGCTTGTAGTTGATCACAGTCTTAGAGAATGCGTCTCGCACACTGTTTTTTTTTTCGAGGTCGACTGGTCGACTTTGTCTTCAACAGGATTAGTGGGGGCACGCTGAGTGCACCCACTGGGTGTAGTCCCCGAGACTACGGTCGAATGCTTGTATTCGGCTGTAGTCTTAGAAACTTGTGTTTTTCCCTTTTTCACTCGGAAGTGAGTTACATTTGACGTTTAGTCGATTGGTTCTTCGCAGAACTCCTGTGATCTCGTGGCTCGCTACTCAGAGCTGGAACAAAAACATACTCAAGTCGAGCTGAGCTTGAAGCTGGTTCAGGAGAAGCTGACAAAGGCAAAGGAGGAGACTGAAGGTATGTTTGGTGAGACCTTGACGACTGCTTTTCCTCTTGCTTGTTTCAACATCTGATCTTGCTGTGTCTTGCAGGTAAGGTAAGGGAGGCCCAGCAGAAGAAAGACCTTGAGCTAGCTGAGAAGATCAAGCTCGCTGACGAGAAGTTAGCTTCAGTCACCAAGCTCGAACAAGACAATACCAACTTGAAAACTGCTCTTGGGATCGCCAACAAGGAAGTCAGTCGACTGAGAACTGACAAAGCTGCCTTGACCGACCAAGTCAGCAAATTGACTGAGAAGAAAGCTGAACTGGAGGCCTTCCTGAGTGGCCTTGCCAAGAAGCTGTTTCTTATGCTTGAAGGTAAACCTCCATGTTTGGCAAATATTTCCAACTGTGGCTTCTTCCATTCGACTATCCCCTTGACTTAGTGATCACCCTTGCAGAATTTTGTCAAAACTTTGAAGAAGAAACCAGCCGACTGGAGCCAAACCTTGACCCCGTCAATTCTCCGGTGAATGACGAAGTTGCCATGGATGTTTTCCGACTGGAGTCTCGCGTTGCAGCTGTCGTGGACTATCTCGCAAGGCTGAAGGCCGCCACATCTCGCATCGACTCGACGATCTGGCCTGAGGAGACACTTCAGAATGACCTGGAGTCGCTGATGGCCCGCTTGAACACGATCCCTGGTCGAGTGCAGGAGTGGAAGAAGTCCTCGGCTCGGTGTGGTGCAGATGTCGCTCTGTGTCTGGCCCGAGTCCACTGCAAAGATGCACGAGAGGAGAAGCTGGCGGCCCTTCGGGTGGCCAATACCAAGAAGCACGACTTCAGGTCCTTTATGGAGACTTTCCTTGCAGCTGCCACTCGGATCGCCGACGGAATTGACCTTGATGAATTTGTTGCACCTTCCAGCCCTCCACAGGAGGGGTAAAAAACTTCTTCTGGCTCGACACTTTAAATTTGCCTCGGTATGCCGAGTGGAATTGTAACCGACAAACCTTAACAGGCTTGACGCCTGAGCACTTTCGGTTCCTTTAGATATCGATTCAAACTTGAATTTGGTGCTTGAATATGATTGCCTTCGGCTCAAAATGTCTTTTGCAGGTTCAAAGCAAGGTGTCTGTGCTTTAGGCGAGCGCTTGGACTGCAGCTAAGCCTCCGAGTGAGAGGGTCGCTCTTCACTCGGTAGGATTTTTGTAACTTAGGCGAGCGCGAGGCTGCAGCTAAGCCTCCGAGTGGAAGGCTGGCTTACCACTCGGTAGGATTTTTGTAACTTAGGCGAGCACGAGGCTGCAGCTAAGCCTCCGAGTGGAAGGCTGGCTTACCACTCGGTAGGATTTTTGTAACTTAGGCGAGCACGAGGCTGCAGCTAAGCCTCCGAGTGAGAGGATCGCTCTTCACTCGGTAGGATTTTCACAACTTAGGCGAGTGCTTGGACTGCAGCTAAGCCCCCGAGTGAAAGGCTGGCTTACCACTCGGTAGGATTTTGATAACTTAGGCGAGCACGAGGCTGCAGCTAAGCCTCCGAGTGAGAGGATCGCTCTTCACTCGGTAGGATTTTCACAACTTAGGCGAGTGCTTGGACTCCAGCTAAGCCCCCGAGTGAAAGGCTGGCTTACCACTCGGTAGGATTTTGATAACTTAGGCGAGCACGAGGCTGCAGCTAAGCCTCCGAGTGAGAGGATCGCTCTTCACTCGGTAGGATTTTCACAACTTAGGCGAGTGCTTGGACTGCAGCTAAGCCCCCAAGTGAAAGGCTGGCTTACCACTCGGTAGGATTTTTGTAACTTAGGCGAGCACGAGGCTGCAGCTAAGCCTCCGAGTGAGAGGATCGCTCTTCACTCGGTAGGATTTTCACAACTTAGGCGAGTGCTTGGACTGCAGCTAAGCCCCCGAGTGAAAGGCTGGCTTACCACTCGGTAGGATTTTGATAACTTAGGCGAGCACGAGGCTGCAGCTAAGCCTCCGAGTGAGAGGATCGCTCTTCACTCGGTAGGATTTTCACAACTTAGGCGAGTGCTTGGACTGCAGCTAAGCCCCCGAGTGAAAGGCTGGCTTACCACTCGGTAGGATTTTGATAACTTAGGCGAGCACGAGGCTGCAGCTAAGCCCCCGAGTGAGAGGATCGCTCTTCACTCGCTAGGATTTTCACAACTTAGGCGAGTGCTTGGACTGCAGCTAAGCCCCCGAGTGAAAGGCTGGCTTACCACTCGGTAGGATTTTCACAACTTAGGCGAGTGCTTGGACTGCAGCTAAGCCCCCGAGTGAAAGGCTGGCTTACCACTCGGTAGGATTTTCACAACTTAGGCGAGTGCTTGGACTGCAGCTAAGCCCCCGAGTGAAAGGCTGGCTTACCACTCGGTAGGATTTTTACAACTTAGGCGAGTGCTTTGGACTGCAGCTAAGCCCCCGAGTGAGAGGATCGCTCTTCACTCGGTAGGATTTTGATAAACTTAGGCGAGTCCTTGGACTGCAGCTAAGCCCCCGAGTGGAAGGATGGCTTACCACTCGGTAGGATTTTGATAAACTTAGGCGAAACGGATTCGCAGCTAAGCCTCCGAGTGAGAGTCTGGCTTACCACTCGGTAGGATTTTGATAAACTTAGGCGAAACGGATTTGCAGCTAAGCCTCCGAGTGAGAGTCTGGCTCACCACTCGATAGGATTTTTACAAACTTAGGCGAAACGGATTCGCGGCTAAGCCACCCACTGAGGGGGAGTTTTTATGTGGGCAAAAATAAAAAGTGATGACACAATTATTTCTAAACCCATGAATTCCGGAAGTACTTTATTGCAACTCATCCGAGTGATAAAACTTAAGTGTAAAATGGGCGGAGTAGCTCCGCGTTCCAAGCTCGGGGCTCGTCAATATTATGCTCGACGTTGTAAAGACGGTACGCCCCATTGTGGAGAACCTTGGTGACGATGAAGGGGCCTTCCCAAGAAGGAGCAAGCTTGTGTGGTTTGTGCTGATCCACTCGGAGAACCAAATCCCCTTCCTGGAAGGCTCGACCTCTCACATTTCGGGCGTGGAAACGGCGCAGATCTTGTTGGTAGATGGTCGACCGGATCAGAGCCATCTCCCTTTCTTCCTCTAAAAGGTCGACTGCGTCCTGCCGCACTTGTTCAGCTTCTGCTTCGTTGTAGATTTCGACTCGAGGAGCATTGTGGAGAAGATCACTCGGCAAGACTGCTTCGGCTCCATAGACCAAGAAGAATGGAGTTCTTCCGGTCGACCGATTGGGCGTGGTCCGCAGTCCCCAGAGTACAGATGGAAGTTCGTCGACCCAAGCTCCAGCCGCGTGTTTGAGATCACGCATCAGTCGCGGCTTCAGTCCCTTGAGAATCAGTCCATTAGCTCGCTCTGCTTGTCCATTCGACTGCGGATGGGCGACTGATGCGTAGTCGACCCGTGTGCCCTGGGAGTTGCAGAAGGTTCTGAATTCCTCTGAGTCAAAGTTCGACCCATTATCCGTAATGATGCTGTGCGGGACTCCATATCTGAATATTAGTTCCCTGATGAAGCTAACAGCAGTACCGGTGTCGAGGCTCTTGATTGGTTTAGCCTCGATCCACTTGGTGAACTTGTCGACTGCCACCAGTACATGCGTGAAGCCACTTCGTCCTGTTCTCAAAGGGCCGACCATGTCCAGCCCCCAGACTGCAAAAGGCCAGACGAGTGGGATGGTCTTCAAAGCTGACGCAGGTTTGTGCGACATATTCGAGTAGAACTGGCATCCCTCGCACTTATCCACTATCTCCTTTGCCATCTCATTCGCCTTGGGCCAGTAAAATCCGGCTCGGTATGCTTTGGCCACGATGGTCCGGGAGGACGCATGATGACCACAGGTCCCCGAGTGAATATCATTGAGGATGAGTCGACCTTCTTCTGGTGTTATGCACTTCTGACCGACTCCAGTCGTGCTCTCTCTGTATAATTGTCCTTTGATGACGGTAAAGGCCTTAGATCGACGGACGATCTGTCGAGCCTCTTCCTCATCCTCCGGAAGCTCTTTCCTCAAGATATATGCGACATACGGAATCGTCCAGTCGGGAATGACTACCAAAACCTCCATGATCAAGTCGACCACCGCTGGGACTTCAACTTCAGTCGGATCTGTGGCACTCTTGGGCTGCGGAGTTTCTTCGGTGAAAGGATCTTCTTTGACTGACGGAGTATGTATATGCTCCAAGAACACACCACTCGGAATGGCTTCTCTCTTGGAACCTATCTTTGCTAGATCATCAGCTGCTTGATTTTTCAGTCGGGGTATATGATGGAGCTCCAACCCCTCGAACTTTTTCTCCAGCTTCCTCACTGCACTGCAGTATCCAGTCATGGCTGGGCTTCTCACGTCCCACTCTTTCATCACCTGATTGACCACTAAATCTGAGTCGCCATAGACCATTAGGCGACGGACGCCGAGTGAAATGGCCATGCGCAACCCATACAGGAGGGCCTCATATTCTGCCTCATTGTTGGAGGAATCAAAGTGAATCTGGAGCACATATCTGAGCTTATCTCCTCTGGGGGAAACCAGGACAACCCCAGCACCGGAACCATTCAACATCTTAGAACCATCGAAAAACATGGTCCAATGCTCCGAGTGAACTTCAGTCGGCTGCTGCTGTTCGATCCACTCGGCGAGGAAATCTGCTATTGCCTGGGACTTAATGGCTTTCTTTGCCTCAAACTTGATATCAAGGGGAAGAAGTTCAATCGCCCATTTGGCCACTCGACCAGTTGCATCTCTATTGTGCAAAATCTCTGATAGTGGAGCGTCGCTGACGACTGTGATTGAATGGTCAGAGAAATAATGAGCAACCTTCTTTGTGGTCATGTATATTCCATATACAAGCTTCTGATAATGAGGATATCTCTGCTTGGATGGAGTCAAGACTTCAGACAAATAATACACTGGGCGCTGAACTTTGAGAGCTTTTCCTTCTTCTTCCCGCTCGACCGTTAGCACAGTACTGACGACTTGTCCTGTGGCTGCGATGTAGAGCAACAGAGGCTCTTTGCTGATTGGAGCAGCAAGCACCGGCTGGGTGGAGAGCAGAGCTTTTAGCTCGGCAAACGCTGCATCAGCTTCTGGAGTCCACTCGAACTTGTCGGCCTTCTTCATCAGTCGGTAAAGGGGCAATGCCTTTTCACCGAGTCGTGAGATGAATCGACTTAATGCGGCCAAGCATCCAGTAAGCTTCTGGACATCGTGCACTCGCACAGGGCGTTTCATTCGGAGAATAGTGCCAATCTTTTCTGGGTTGGCGTCGATTCCCCGTTCGGAAACGAGAAAACCGAGTAACTTGCCACCAGGAACTCCAAATGTGCACTTTGATGGATTGAGCTTGATATCATACCTTCTGAGGTTGGCAAATGTTTCGGCGAGGTCAGCGAGCAGGTCGGAACCTTTTCGTGACTTGACAACAATATCATCCATATAAGCTTCCACATTACGACTGATTTGAGTGAGTAGACACTTCTGGATCATTCGCATAAATGTGGCTCCGGCATTCTTGAGGCCGAATGGCATGGTGATATAGCAGAAGCACCCGAATGGAGTGATGAAAGCTGTTTTTACTTCATCGGGCCCATACAGACGGATCTGGTGGTACCCGGAGTAAGCATCTAAAAAAGACAACCTCTCGCATCCCGCGGTCGAGTCAACAATTTGATCTATGCGAGGGAGAGGAAAGTGATCTTTCGGGCAGGCCCGGTTGATGTGCTTGAAATCAATGCACATTCGGAGCGACTTGTCCTTCTTAGGAACCATGACGACATTAGCGAGCCACTCGGAGTGGAATATCTCTCGGATAAATCCTGCCGCCAACAGTCGAGCCACTTCTTCACCAATGGCCTTTCTCTTCTGGACGGCGGACCGCCGAAGATGTTCTTTGACTGGCTTTGCAGACTTGTCGATTCTTAGGCGGTGCTCAGCCAGTCCCCTGGGAACACCTGGCATGTCAGCGGGCTTCCATGCAAAAATGTCCCAGTTCTCACGGAGGAACTGGATGAGCGCTTCTTCCTATTTTGGGTCGAGTGTTGCGGAGATGCGGGTCGGAGCTGCTTCGGGGTCGGTCGGGTGAATGTGAACAGGCTTCGTCTCACCGGACGACTGGAATGCAGATTCTGTGGCGGGCTTCTTGGACCGCAGCAAGTCACTCGGATCTGCGTTTTGCTTGTATTCTTCGAATTCGACCGCTGTCACTTGGGAATCGGCAATTTTGGAGCCCTTCTGAAAGCACTCCTCTGCCTTTTTCCTATCTCCGGTGACAGTGATCACACCTTTGGGACCGGGCATCTTCAATTTGAGGTACACGTAACATGGTCGAGCCATGAACCGTGCATAGGCTGGTCTCCCCAAAATGGCATGATATGCACTTTGAAAATCCACGACCTCAAACGTCAACTTTTCTTTGCGAAAATGCTTTGAATCGCCAAACACTACGTCCAAAGCTATCTGGCCGAGTGACTCAGCCTTCTTCCCTGGTATAACTCCATGGTAGCTCATGTTACTAGTGCTCAGTCGAGACATCGGAATGCCCATACCTTTCAACGTGTCTGCATATAACAGATTCAGGCCACTTCCACCGTCCATCAGCACCTTTGTCAGTCGAGTGCCTTCGACAACTAGATCGACCACCAAAGCTTGCCTCCCAGGGGTGGCAATATGAGTCGGGTGATCAGATTGGTCGAATGTGATGGGTGTCTGAGACCACTTCAGATAATTTGCCTTTGCTGGGGCAACCATGTTAACCTCTCGGTTAATCACTTTCAGTCGACTTCTGCTTTCCACATCTGCAAAGATCATCAGAGTGGAGTTGATATGCGGATATCCTTCCTCACTGTCCTCTTTGTCTTCGGCTTTGTCCGACTCCTTCTCCTTGTCCTTAGACTGTTTTCCCTGAAACTGCTGGATCAGGAGTCGACATTGGCGAGTGGTGTGTTTTGGGTAAATGATATTCCCCTCTTCATCTTTCTTTGTGTGAATATGACACGGCATATCCATCACGTCGTTCCCTTCTTTATCCTTCACCTTCTTGGGGTTCCAGGATCCTTTTGGTTTCCCCTTAGACTTTCCTTGAGTCACGGCCAGAGCCTCTCCAGGAGCTGCCGGTTCAGCCTTCCGCTTCTGTTTCCGACTGGTGTTTCCTTTTTCCGACTGACTCGGCTTGTGCTTGCCGCTTCGGAGTCGGTCTTCTTCTTCGCCGTTGGCGTACTTGGTAGCAATCTCCATCATCCGACTCAAGGTCATGTCACCGGTTCGACCAAATTTCAAACTCAGTTCTCTGTTCTTGACGCCATCTTTGAAGGCGCATACTGCCTGATGGTCAGAGACATTTTCCACAGTGTGGTGCAAAGTGATCCACCTCTGAATATACTCTCTGAGAGTCTCATTGGTTTTCTGCACGCAGACTTGCAACTCTGTCAATCCCGCTGGTCGCTTGCAAGTCCCTTCGAACGTTCTGACGAACACTCGGGACAGATCTTCCCAAGTGTAAATACTGCTAGGAGGCAATTGAGTCAACCATGCCCTGGCAGAACCTTCCAACATGAGGGGCAAATGCTTCATGGCCACCTCGTCGTTCCCACCACCGATCTGAACTGCCACTCGGTAGTCTTCAAGCCAAGTTTCAGGCTTAGACTCACCAGTGAACTTGCTGACTCCTGTTGCCAACCTGAAATTGGGGGGGATAACAGCGGCTCTGATAGCTCTGCTGAAACATTCAGGACCAGAAACATGTACTCGACTGCTCGTGGGCGCATCTCTGTCGAGCGCACCTCGATGGGCTCTGTTCCGGTCGACCAATCGTTGCACGATAATGGATCGCGCGTCGAAGCCTGGCTCTCTGGGGTCAGCTGGAACCCTACGCCCTGTACTGTACTGACGCCTATCATCTGGCTGCCGAGGAGCGTAAGACCCACCCCTCGGAGGGGAATAGGGCACTCGACGCCTATCATCTCGGTCGAGTCTGTCGCCATATTGATCTCGCCGATTCTCACGCCCTTCGCGCCGCGGAGGCGATCTGGGGCTGTGAGCCGACTGAACCGTATTCACAGTGACAGATCGACTGTGAATTCTGTTGCGCGACTGAGACACGGCGGAATTCTGATCGCCTACTGCCCGGAGCAGATCCCTGATCTGCAGCAAACCTCTGCCAGCCTCTGACTGCGAAGGCTGAATGGACTCTGCTATACGGGTCGCAGCTGCTAAATTCTGAATCGGGGTTCGATATACCTGAGTCGGCGGGAAGAGTTGACGTCGACTGGTGTCGGGAACTCGTTGCCGCGCGCGCTCGTCGAGTGCTCGCTGAAGGTTCTCCAGTCGAGTGCGCTCGGCCAAATTGGCCAGACGCGCCTCCTCCAAGGCACGAGCCTCGGGGGTTTCTCCTGCGATGGGAACACGCAAGGGATCCTCGTTCCTGCGGCGAAGCTCTTCTCTTTGCAGAGAGTCGAGTGGCTCGGGCTGGTACTCTTCGTAGCCTCGTGCAGGGTCGCCGCCGTCGCCTGCTCCACCACCACGGGCGAAGCCAGGAGGACTGTGGGGCCCGTCGACCATCAAGATTTCCGCCGCTGGATCGCTGCTTCCGCACTCGGATGCAGTCTCTCTGGAGCCAGTCGACTGATCGAACAAGCCGTAGAGAGATTCGTTGGGCTCGATTGCCGCAACTTGCGTACTGGCCGACTGGCGAGCCACCGCGTGACTCACCCATCGCAGAAGCCTCGACCGGCCTGAGCGCTTGCGCTGGCGGGAGACCGGGAGGGTGGAAGATGGAAGATCCGACCGATACTGGGTCGATGGTTGCCGCAGCAGAACGCCGCGGACACATGCGCGAAAATGCGTCGCACCGCGGACGGTGAGCGCATCTACGTCGAGTGGAGCCTCCTGGAGCCATGCGGAGTCGTCGGCGATGAAGGTGAGAGTGCCGAGACGGATCTCTTGACCCTCGATCAAAACTCCAGCAGACACCATGATGAAAATACTCGGAAGAATCGCAACTTCTCCACAAAATCGCTAAAACACCAGCCCCAAGGTGGGCGCCAACTGTCGTGGTTCTAAGCCTGACAGTAGAGTGGGGGGTAGGTATGGAGAGGCAAGGTCCTAGCTATGGAGAGGTTGTAAGCACGAAGGATGTACGAGTTCAGGCCCTTCTCGGAAGAAGTAACAGCCCTACGTCTCGGAGCCCGGAGGCGGTCGAGTGGATTATGAATGTATGGATTACAAGGTGCCGAACCCTTCTGCCTGTGGAGGGGGGTGGCTTATATAGAGTGCGCCAGGACCCCAGCCAGCCCACGCAGGAGAGGGTTTAAGGTGAGTTAAGTCTGGGGCGTTACTGGTAACGCCCCACATAAAGTGCCTTTACTATCATAAAGTCTACTTAATTACAGGCCGTTGCGGTGCAGAGTGCCTCTTGACCTCCTGGTGGTCGAGTGAGTCTTTGTGGTCGAGTCCTTCAGGCCAGTCGAGTGAGTCTTCGTTGGTCGAGTGAGTCCTCGTTGGTCGACTGGAAGGCGACCTCTTCTAGGGATGTCCTAGGGTGAGTTACTTGGAACAGGTCTGTGACCCTACCCTAGGTACATGACCCCATCACTAGGCGCTGCATTAAGAACTCCTTGACGATCATGGCCCCCGTCAGCTTCTCGCTCTTCAGGTCCTCCTCCATCTTCTTCATCAACGGCTTTAGGGAAGGGTCGGTGATCTTCTCATAAATCCACCCCTTCTCGTAGGAGGGGAACTTGATCGGCAGCTCCAGCAAGCCCTGCGAGCACTTGGCGTCCAGCAAAACCCACCTATTCGGGGCATCCTCCACCTTCTTCCCAGCGCGGGAGATCACGTTAGCGCCCCGGCTTGCAACAAAGCCGACGCACCCAGCGGGTCAGCCGCCACCCATGCGGAGGAAGAAGAAGTGGCGGAGCATGGTGACGGAGGGCATCACCCCCACAAACGCCTCACAGTAGAAGGAAAAGTTGAACAGGAGGAGGATGGAATTGGGATGAATATGGAGCGCATGGAGTCCATAGTGGTGAAGAGCGGCATAGAAGAAGCGGGAGAATGGGGGCCCAGCCCCGAATAGACGTTGTGCAGGAAGAAAGGGTAGAAGGTACTGTTCGTGGGTTCCGGCGTAGCGGCGGCGACCTGGAGCGCAGTCTCCTTCCACTCGTTTTCCCCACTCGCCGTCAGGAGAAGCGCGGTCTGGAGCTTCTCCTCGGTGATGGAGGGCGCGGTCAGCACCGGCTCATACCGGGCGGAGTCGGCAGCCGAGGCTGAAGCCTTAGTCTTCTCAGCAGCCATTGGGCGGAAGATTGGAGAAAATCGGCAGACCTAGTGTTGGGAGAAGGGGATCTGGAGCAAGACAAAGAGGGGGCAATGAAACCCCGGTAGCAAACGGCAACCCTTTTGTCAAACGGAAATAGTTGTCGAGGCAGCATGGGAAAGTGGAGACACCCACGTCCCATCAATCGCCACGTGTCATCAAGGACGCAGGCGGTTAGGGCCCGTGGCGCTCTGCACTTGCCCTTTGGCTTCGCTTGGAAGCCAAGTCGGAGTGCGCCTTGGGCCCGGGGGCTACTGTCAGCGTTCTAGATATGGGGGTATCCAGACCTACCTGCCTGCGACCCACCACGTGGCTTGATCGACCGCCTGGTACGGCCCAGCTTCGACATCAACAAATCAAGACCCTCGCGAGGGGCCAAGACTCACGAGGCGGATGACGCCCAGACCCCCGAAGGGATTGGCCTCTTCAGGCTGGCTCCCGAGGGGCAGAGAGTTCTATGCAAGGTGTCCCTCATGAGGCTCAGCTGACGTGAGCCATGACGACCAAGGCCAGGCGGGCACCAGCGGGCACAGAGCGCCAGTTTCCTCTCCGGTGCAAGGGTGGCAAGCCACAGGCGCAAAGTCCCGAGGAATCAACCAAAGGTTTCCATTCTGGTGCAACAAGACAAGACCACTAGGACGGCAGGACGGAGGTCATCACCGAGGCCACCGCAGCGTCACGACCAGGGGCTTTTCGCAAGCGAAGACCATTTTTCTCAGGATAAGCTGTACTACTTGTCCCCTTTCAAATCCGGCCGTTGTGGGATTCCTTCCTGCCAACATTTGGGAAGAGGACCAAGGCCGCTATAAATAGGACTTAGCCACCACCATAGGGAAAATGAGCCATTCTCACCCGACCACCTCACCAGCTCTCTTGAGCTCAAGAACACCTCACTTCCTAAGGCCAGTTCATCCACTGTACCAGTTCATCCTAAGCCCTTCGAGGCAATCCACCAAAATGTTGGAGTAGGGTATTCACCGCAAGGTGGCCCGAACCAGGATAAACGGATGTGTCTCTTTGTCTCTTCGAGCTCGACGCGCTAGGCTTAGGAGGATAGCGAGTAGGCAGGCTAGGTAGGTTGAGATTTCCGCCCCCACCCCAAAGTTCGAACCTCTCAAGGGTTTGCGGAACCCGTAATCCGACACTATCATTTGTTTTTGATTTAGTTTTAGCACTAAACTACTTTATAAAATTCTGATAATATTTGCAGGGACTAAATGGATTAATTCTAGAGCCCCTCACTAAATACCAGAATTACTGAAGCATTAAATATATTTATAGTATATATTTGCTCCAAGTCCAAATACAGTATGAATTAATTGAGAGCCCAAATATGTCAAGGAAAAATGTGCATCACCTCTGGTTCCTGTTTCCAGCATTTTCCAAAAATGATGAACATTTTTTAAGGCCATTTGGGTTTATTGAAAAGATTTTAGCTCAACCTAGTGAATTCCTTTGATGATA
Source organism: Triticum aestivum (assembly GCF_018294505.1). Taxonomy (NCBI): domain Eukaryota; kingdom Viridiplantae; phylum Streptophyta; class Magnoliopsida; order Poales; family Poaceae; genus Triticum; species Triticum aestivum. The sequence continues at coordinate 327,172,768 of NC_057795.1, read as the reverse complement.
GGGTTTAAGAAATCCCCATTTCAAGTTTCTTTCAAAATTAAACATGATGCACACACGAAGCTAGCCCAGTGCATTACCAGAAGCTAGGGATGTGACAACGCCACACCCCTCTCGATCAACAGGACCCCGTTTTGACTGTAGGAGATCGAACAGAAGTTCGTTTCCACCGTTTTGCGGTATGCCAGACCCTTCCCTATGAACAGGACCCCGTTTCGACGGTACACGGTCAAACAGAGGGCCCGTTTCTTCCGTTCCGTGGTACGCCAAACCTCGTTTCGGCTATTCCGTCTAAGCCGGTTGGCTCCTGATGAGCATGACGTATTCCATTACCTCCCGATGAACACAACGCATTCCGTTGCCTCCCCTTGAACACAACGCAGTTTCTCCGTTCTGACCTAGCCGATTGGCTTCCGATGAATAGGACGACGTTGCTGCCGTCCTGTCGGTGTTCTGGGAACGGGGGTCCCCAGACTTGCCTGCCTGCGGCCTGCGGCGTGGCTCAAAGGGGGCCCAGCGCGGCCCATCTTCATCAACACAAGCTCAAGACCCTCACGAGGGGCCAAGCCTAGCGGGGCGGATGACAAGGAGCTTCCTCAGGCACGGCCTCATTAGGCTGGCTCACGAGGAGGCGGAGAGTTCAAGGCGGGGTACCTCGCGAGGTGCCCATGACGCAAGCCGTGACAACCAGGGGCGCCAGTCGGGCGCCAGCCCGCGCAGTGTCCTCCTTTCCTCTTTGGTATAAAGGGAGCAAGCGCAGGCGAGAGCATGAAGCAAAGGCATCCATTTGGGTGCAACAAGACCAACACCATCCCAACGGCAGGGAGGAAGTCATTGTGGAGCCCAAGCAGGCGTCACCACCAGAGCCTTTGATAGGCGAATACCAACTTTAGTCAGGATAAGTGTACCCGCTGTTCCCCTTCAAAATGGCCAATTGTTGGCGCCCTTCCCGCTCAATATTTGGGAAGAGGCCCAGGGCCTTTGCCTATAAATAGGACTAGCCACCCCCGGGGTAGAGGCATCTGGACCTGACCTAGAATTTGGATCCTCACCAAGAAACCAGTAGATAGAGCGATTGAACTCCTCCTAGCAGTTCATCACACCAGCCAAGAACAGACCCTCGCGAGGCTGTTCTTCCTTGCATTGTTCATCATCAGCCCAAGAGGCAATAAACCACACCACACACTGGAGTAGGGTATTACACCACAATGGTGGCCTGAACCAGTATAAACCTCGTGTCTCTTATGTTGTTCTGTTTAGTAGTTTAGATCCTAGCGATTCGGCGAGGAGCAGGTAGGCAGAGGGCGAAACCTCCGCGCGCACCCCAGTGTTCGAACCTCAAGGGTCTGCCGGAACCCGAAATCCGACATTTGGCGCGCCAGGTAGGGGTGCGCCGGAATTCGCTTTCCGTCGTCTTATTCTTCTCCGACCATCGCATCCATGTCTGACGCTCGTCGGGCTCGCGCCGAGCGCCGAGCCACCCTCGCTTCCCGCGTCGCCCAGGCAGCTCCCGTCGGCGGGCGCCCTCGTCGTTCCCCGTCACCTGCCGTCAACACCGCCACCGGCCCGGCGGGGAACGGACAGCAAGCATCGTCCAAGCATCCCTCCGTGGCCTCTTGGGAAGAGCCACGCGGCCTCTTCCTCACCCACCGCGTCACGCCGGCTCCCTCGGTCGTCGCGGCCCTCCTGGGCGGCTCGCAGGCGCCGCCCTCCAGCCACCACGTCAAGCCATTCGTCCGCCGGGTCGGTGCCGCCTCCACGCGGCAGGGGGCTCCCCCGGGTCGGTCGAAGCTGTTGGCCGGGCTGGCCTTCAGCTCAGAAGACCACCCCTCCAACTCGGCCTGCTCGGGTGCGCTCCCTATGCTCTGCACGCCTACCATCTGCCAGGTGGCTGTCACCAGGACTCTCATTGACGGCGGTGCAGGCCTCATCATGCTCTTAGTTGAGGCCTTCAACCTTCTCTGCATACCCCGGGAACGGCTGCAACCCAGCCGGCCCTTCTCGGGCGTCGGAGGCGGGTCGTCCAGCTCCTTGGGACAGATCCGGCTCCCGGTAACCTTCGGCACCTACGACAATTTCCGCACAGAGCTGGTCAATTTCGACATCGCCCCCATCGGCCTCCCCTACAACGCCATCCTCGGCTATCCAGCACTGGCCCAATTCATGGCCGCGACTCACCTGGTGTACAACCTCATGAAGAGGCCCGGGAGCAACGGTGTCCTCACCGTGCCCGAGGACACCGGAGATGTGCTGCGAGTGCCCAAGGGGGCTGCACCAACCAAGAAGAAACAGTTGTTCACCCAAGACAAGGCAGAGACCAAGCAAATACCTGTTGATGAGGATGGGTCCACTAACGCCACTTTCACCATAGGCTCCAACCTCGGGCCCGAGCAGGAGGAGGCCCTGGTCAAGTTCCTGCACGCAAACAAGAAGGTGTTCGCCTGGGAGCCCGATCAGTTGGTAGGGATCCCACGGGGCGTAATCGAGCACCACCTCAACGTGTGCCCCAATGTGCGCCCCGTGAAGCAGAAGGCGAGGCGGCAGTCCACCGAAAAACAGGCCTTCATCATCCAGGAAACCCGCAAGCTGGAAGCCGCGGGGGTTATTCGCGAGGTCCGATATCCAGACTGGTTGGCCAACCCTGCGGTTTTGCCAAAGAAGGGAGGGAAGGAGCGCATGTGTGTCGACTTCACCAACCTCAACAAAGCATGCCCGCAAGATCCGTTCCCGCTCCCTCGCATCGATCAGATCATCGATTCCACCACTGAGTGTGACCTGTTATGCTTCTTGGATGCCTTCTCCGGGTATCACCAGATCAAGATGGCGGTGGAAGACGTGGAGAAGACGGCCTTCTTGACCCCGTGTGGGGTGTACTGCTATACATGCATGCCATTCGGACTGCGCAACGCGGGGGCAACCTTTCAGTGGCTCATGCACATCACCTTGCGCCGGCAACTCGGGAAGAATGTGGAGGCTTACATTGACGACATCGTAGTGAAGTCTCGCGAGGCCAAGACCCTGATACAAGACCTGGAGGAAACCTTCGCAAGCCTCAACGCAGTGAGCCTGCGGCTCAACCTGGAGAAGTGTGTGTTTGGAGTCCCCTTGGGCAAGCTCTTGGGCTTCCTCGTGTCCCACCGAGGCATTGAGGCCAACCCAGAAAAGGTCAAGGCAGTCGAGGACATGAGCCCACCAAAGACCCTCAGAGAAATGCAGAAGCTCACAGGGCGCGTGACTGCGCTGGTGTAACACATGGCTATATCTCCCACGTGTCGAAGCACGACTTAGAGGCATAACTGCATTGTGGTTTTGTCGCAAGAAGGGTCATCTTCACACAATCCCATGTAATGAACAAGAATGGGATAAAGAGTTGGCTTACAATTGCCACTTCACACAAATACTTAAATAAATCATACAACATTCAGAGTACACACACATAGTCCGACTATGGATGAAGCCAAAGAAAAGAAGATAACCCAACCGCTAGATCCCCAATCGTCCCAACTGGGCTCCACTACTAATCAACATGAAACGAAACATAGCAACGACCAAGATCTTCATTGAGCTCCCATCTGAGCTCGGTTGCATCACCTGCACTGGTATCATCGGCACCTGCAACTGTTGTGATAGTATTTGGTGAGTCACGAGGACTCAGCAATCTCAAAACCCGCGAGATCAAGACTATTTAAGCTTATGGGTAGGAAGTGGTAAAGTGGTGAGGTTGCAGCAGCGACTAAGCAGATATGGTGGCTAACATGCGCAAATAAGAGCGAGAAGAGAGCAAATGGAACGGTCGTGAAGCTAGCAATGATCAAGAAGTGATCCTGAACTCCTACTTACGTCAAACATAACCCAAAACCGTGTTCACTTCCCGGACTCCGCCGAAAAGAGACCATCACGGCTACACACGCGGTTGATGCATTTCAAAGAGGTCAAGTGTCAAGTTCTCTACAACCGGACATTAACAAATTCCCATCTGCCTATAACCGCAGGCACGGCTTTCGAAAGATAATATACACTGCAGGGGTGTCCCAACTTAGCCCATGATAAGCTCTCACGGTCAATGAAGGATATACCTTCTCCCGAGAAGACCCGATCAGCCTCGGAATCCCGGTTCGCAAGACATTTCGACAATGGTAAAACAAGACCAGCAAAGCCGCCCGATGTGCCGACAAATCCCGATAGGAGCTGCACATATCTCGTTCTCAGGGCACACCGGATGAGACATCCTACGAGTAAAACCAGCCCTCAAGTTTCCCCGAGGTGGCCCCGTAGTCTACTCAGTTCGGACCAACACTCGAAGGAGCACTGGCCCGGGGGGGTTAAAATAAAGATGACCCTTGAGTCTGCAGAACCCAAGGGAAAAAGGCTTAGGTGGCAAATGGTAAAACCAAGGTTGGGCCTTGCTGGAGGAGTTTTATTCAAAGTGAACTGTCAAGGGGGTCCCATAAATCACACAACCGCGTAAGGAACGCAAAATCCGGGAACATAACACCGGTATGATGAAAACTAGGGCGGCAAGAGTGGAACAAAACACCAGGCATAAGGTCGAGTCTTCCACCCTTTACCAAGTATATAGATGCATTAATTTAAATAAGAGATATTGTGATATCCCAACATAATCCTGTCCATCATGGAGCAATCTTCAACTTCACCTGCAACTAACAACGCTATAAGAGGGGCTGAGCAAAAGCAGTAACATAGCCAAGCAACAGTTTGCTAGGAAGGGTGAAAAGGTTAGAGGCTGACATGGCAATATGGGAGGCATGGTAAACAAGTGATAGGTAACGCAGCATAGCGATAGAACGAAGCAACTAGCAAGCAAAGATAGAAGTGATATCGAGGGTAATGGTCATCTTGCCTTAGATCCCGCAAGGAAGAAGAACGAGTCCATGAAGAAGACAAACGGACGTAGTCGAACAAATCCTCACAACTCCGGAACGAAACCGAAGATAACGAGAGAAGCAAACCGGAAAGAAGCAAACAATATGGTAAACACACAAGCATAATCATGGCATGATGCACAAACAAATATGATGCATATCCGGTTTAATGGGGCATGGCATGGCAAAGTGCAATAGACAATACTACAAATTAAGTGGAGCTCAATATGCAACGAGTTGCATATTGACAAAACACCACATTGACATATTTAGTTTAATCTCGTTTAAGCTACCAAACAATATTAAATGTTGTTAAACATGGCAAGAGGTGAAGCATAATTAAACTAACTATTTAGGCAAGTTTAAGTAAGACCGGAAACAAGAAACAACAATTCCGGTAAATCCCCACATGACATTTAGCAATTTAATGCAAACAACAATTTTAAACATTTTAATTGTTGTTATCATGATGCGGATGACATATGCAAGTTATATGCATTTTTTATGAAAACGTTGACATGATCATGTTACGAGGCATTTGTCGCCATGGCGGAAGGAAAAAGGTGCCACGGCAGTGAAACGGAAATGGTGCCACGACAACATTCCGGTCCCGATAACTCATGTAGGTACCGGTGCAAAAGGAAGTGTGACGTGAGCGAGTCATGCAAGATGGTGGGGTGATCCCGGATTACCGGGTTCCCACAGGTCGACGGCATGGCTTACGGCGAACGTGCAAAGACCTCTCGGACACGGTCCAAACATAGGGTGCATCTCATACAACACATGGATTCGGTCCACGGGTGATCATCTCGGGATTATACCTTTAAAGCGTGCATTTCGGAGCGGGTCGAGTTCAATGAAGGAAGTAGTGGTACACGGGCCGTAGAGGAAGTAGTCGTTCACAGGTCGGTAGTGGAAGTAGTTGTACACATTGTGTTGTCGAATCAACAGCGGCGGTAGTTGTACACTTGACGGTCTTCGGCGACGGTAGTGGTACACGTTTTCGTAGATGAAGTAGTTGTTCATGATCCGTAGATGTTCGGGGTCACCACAAGGAACTTGAGTCCACGGGGTCTTCGCGGGTCGACGGTAGTGGTACATCTCGTAGTGGAACTTGGTGATCCGAAGGGGTACTTGGCAGGTTCTAGTGCAGCAGCGGAATGGCACAGGGGGCAGGGGTCTTCAAGGGTCATCGCTGCACTTGCCGTGCCACTTCTGAAGGTGACCCGAGGCGATTTGACGAAGGTGCTAACCACGTAGATGCATCGATGGTGTTCGGAGGCAGCAGCAGGGCAGGAGGGAGACGAGGTCGTCGGAGCGGCGCATGGGCGACAGGGCCGCCGGAGGAGGCTCGCGTGGAGGGCGACGCTCAGCAGTGGGGCCAGCAGCAGGCAACCGCGGGAGGCCAAGGGCGGTGGAGGTGCGGTGCAGGCGAGCAGGGCGCCTCGTCCTGGATGAAGCAGAGGATGCAGGGCCCTGGCAACAAGCCGACGCCGCGGGGCATCTGGCTGCGGCGGCGCTTGGCAGAGGGAGGAGGCAGAGATGAGGCGTAGGGCGCCAAGGAAGAGAGAGGAAGATGGAGGGCGGCGCTGCAGGGATCAGCGCGAGGCACGCGCGTGCTGGAGACGAACGACGGCCGCGGCAGCGGTGTCCATGGGAATCGGGCACGGCGAGCGGGAGGAGGAGGCGAGGCAGAGGAGGGGCACGGGCGCAGGTGACGGAGGAAGGTGGTGGCCGCGGTCTGGTGGTCGACGGGGAGGCGCGAGGGAGATGGGGATCAAGCGAGGAGGTGGGGGGGGGGGATCGAGCGTTGCGGGTGTGGCGGCGGGCATGGGAACGAGAGGGAGAGATGGGACCGAGCGATGCTCTCCCCTGCGGCTAGGGTTAGAGGGGCACCGGCTGAGCTGCGGATGGGCCTTGGAGGCTGGGCCTAGGAGGCTAGATGGACTGGTTGCAACTTTGGAGCAAAAAGGCCAACCTTCTCGCTATTTCCCACCTACAGAAAAATAGACAGAAGGAAAGAGGAAGGAAAGAAATAGCTAGGGGTTTTGGAAAATGCTGAAACTTCTCCTACAGAGTCTAAGAATTATACTTAGCCCAAGAAAAGAAGTTTCCCGCGGTATGGAAGAGCTTAATTCAAACTCATTTGAATTTAATTCAAATGGTTTGAACTAGGACGAGGTTTTTGAAGTGTCTAAAAATGTTGAAATTTTTTATGGAGCTCCGGAAAATGATGAAAGAAATTATGGGCAAGGTTAGAGACCAAGAATTGAGATAACAACGACATGGGATATTTTGCCAGTGGGTTATGGTTAATTCCAAATAAATGGAATAATTTTATTATAGCTCCCTAATAATATTGAGAGGCTTTAATATGTTATAAAGAGAAATCACAAGTGAATTCCCTCGATTTAAATGGATCGAAAAATCCATACAAATTATTTAGATGAGTTTTAAAAACTAAATGACATGATGGCATGATGACATGATACAATGCAAAAATAAAAGAGCAAGCACAAAAGAAAGACACGGCGAAACTCGGAATAGCTAGAAGTCTTCTGAAGCATCGGTCTTGGGGCGTCACAACACTCCACCACTACGAGAGGATCTCGTCCCGAGATCTAGAATGGCACCGTTGAGAAACGGAAGAGGAAGAGAAGAGGTAAAACTAAGTTGCTTCTTTGACGAACGAGTGAAACCACGAACCTTGAGAGGTTGAGCAATTTAAAAGAAAGAGTACAATAGAGATGAACGAGATTGCAAACAATCCGTTAGAAAAGAGGAACACGGAACGTTACGAGGACTTGAAGGTTGCAAAGACATGAATCAAGAGTTTAATGAACAAGAAGGAATTGAAATAGCTCTAGTTGAAACAAGATAAACAAGGAACAAGGAAGATCAAATTTGGACAGCACTCCGGTTGAAAAGAGATGCAAAACTTGATAACATGAAAGAACTTGAAGAGATGACACAACACTTCGGTTAAATGGATATGCACGAAAAGAACATGATCCTTAATACGAGAAGATGAGTTAAGAGAGCAACATCACAATGCCTCCGGAACGAAAGAATAGAAGCTAGATTGTTGGGAAGAAAAGAACGGAGAAGAAAAATGCCAACTTCTACCACAAATGAGCTTGGAAAGCACCCTTCTCAGAAGGTTACAATGAGGTTGTTGGGAAAAACCAACAACAAAATGAATAAGCTTGTAGTGGGCTTATGGAGAACATCTCAAAATTATGAGGTGACAACCGGCCACTAAGGGAAACAATTGCTAGCTTGAGATGAACGAAGAGATGAAAACTGCTTTCGCCGAGAGGATAGGAGAAAACTTGGATCATTGATAAGCACCACAATACAACATTCCTTAGGGAAGGCTTTAGGTGAAATCTATACCAAGATAACTCCAACAAAGAGATTGATGGATTTAAAATACCTCGTTCTTGACAACATGTGAATCGCGAACCATGAATGGAAATTGTCAAGAATGATATAACACCACCTCAAAAGATAAGGTAGAAAGAATTGCACTTCAAAATGCAAGAAGAAGAAAACTTGAACTCCTCGGAAAAAAAACATGTGTTGAGCACCATGTTTATTTTTGAGTATAGCTTGGCGGGTCATAACTTCGAGAGAAATCTTGAAGATCAATTGAAGAATGAAAAGAATGCTTGACGAACCACCATGTAGAGCCTCCATGAAGAACTCCGGTACTAAAAGAATGATCAAACGAAAGGAAAGTTGAAAAACACAAGGTGAAGCCTTGCGATGATTTAGTTGGAGCTACGAAATGAGTAAACTTTGAATTCCGGACAAGAAAGATGAATAACTTGGAACTGAGAATTACTTCCTGATGAACAAACTCCGGAAGAAGGAATTAATCACTTGGATGAAACAAGAATAAGAATTATGTCATGCCTATCCTTCACCAATTTAAATTGATGACAAGCAACGGATTTGGCATACTACTTATTCTCGTAGAAAGAATTAAGAGAGATATAGCGCCAACTTGAGGAAGTATAGATGGAACCACCGGTGGGATTGAAACAATGAAAGAATGAATGATAACCAAGGAAGAGAACTCTTGAACGAACCACCGTAAGAATTGAAAATGAAAGTAGCAAAGGCACAAATCACCGAGAAGAATTGGAAAATGAATGAAGATACTTGACAGAATTTAGATATAAGAGAACAAAGAGATCATGAGCTGACTAGAGTAAACTTGAACGATCCACCGGTAAGATTTGGAGAATGAAAGCTGAAAACTGAGAATGAATAAACCCGAATTGATGGCCTTCGTAGGAATAAAATGGAAAGAACTCAAGAAATGCTCCGAGTAGTAAGAAAAGAATTCTCATAATCGAAAACAATTATGAGAGGATGGCATAAAGCTAGAACCATGAATCTCTAGAAGAACGGGTAAGGATTTAAGAGGAACTCTTCTTCGATCTTCAAAGTTGAGAATGACGACGAGAACCACCAAAATTGTTGAGACACTCCGGAAAGATTAAAATAGGAAAGGTTGAGCCAAAGCTGAAAAGAATTTGAAAGCGACCTTAGAGAAGGCATGTGACTGATGAAAATTCATTCTTACGTCAAACTTCGAAAAGAATTTGGGAACGGCTCCGGGAAAATTAGGAGAGTCAGGTAAGATCCTGGGAAAAGACCTGTGGGTTAGGGCCCACTCAAAAGGAAACACCATTGAACAATTGTTTGAAAGGGGGGATTGCGCCGGTTGAATTAAATGGCTTGAATGAGATAATAATCTCCAAATAGCTTGAACGGATCTTGATAATGGAGACACAAATTTTCTGAGATATCCTCGACACTTCGGATATGAAGAGAGAGATGTGAACGATTATGAGATGCAGTGGCATGGGATAGCATTTGAACGAGGAAAAAGGATATGATCAACACCGAAAGCTTGAGTTAAATCCACCGAAGAAGAAAAGAGACGAAGAATAATAAACTTGAAGCTCCGTTAGTATCTTCCTGAGAATCACCGGATAAGAACATTGATGGAAAAGAATGGAGAGACTTCCCACAAATAAAAGGGATACATGATTAAGAAATCCGAGTCCTTGAAGAAAAAGGGTGGGAGGGCGGGAAAACAAAGACAACTTGGGATGAACGAAACAAACACCGTTGAGAAAACTTAGAATTGATCTTGCGGATGGGGAGAATGATGGGATCATCTCGAAGAGAAGCGCACCGGTTGGAAAAGAATTAACATGACGACCTCGATGATCAAGAAGGATTAGTATTCACATAGCAATATGAGAACACCATTTAGGAAAGGTATGGATTCAACATTTGACTTCGAAGCAACTCGAATACCACAAATAAAACAAAACAAAGGATTTGGCTTGCAGAATAAGCCAGAACAAACATATGATAGAGATTTCGTCCGAAGTTTTCATGGTGGGGCCCACACGGGCTCGATCGTACAACACCATCATGTACAAGGCAGTACACATGACATACGAAGTGTCCCCGAACCAGCATAGCCAAGGGTTCTTTAAGACACAACGAGACCACTGTAAAAACGACCGTGGAAAGGCGGACCACTAGACGTCAAACCCCAATCTCATATCATGCATCTGTTGAAAAGATATTCTAGGAGCTACTTGAATTCCCACCTATAAAACTCCCGAAACTTTCTGGTTATGCAATCTGGTGTTGGGGATACAGGGGAAGCAATATATATCTCACCCAAAACTAACAATCCCTACATCCAGCCGTATCCATCCGTCAACACATAACCAAGAAACCTTCGGAAATCGTGTACCTCAACCTTCAAAAAGCATCCGTTATACGAGTTATGGCAATACTCCCGAACTCCCGCCCCAGTACTGGGTGGCGTCGAGGTTATCTCACCAACAACTGCATAAAAGAGATTTTCGATGTCAACAAAACTCAGGTATTCCAGAACTGCAACGATAAAATTATGACGACAACACCTCGGAGCTCAACTCCCCGGGTCAATGCCACATAATAGACAGGAGGCACCAAGAACAATGTTCTCGTCACAAAACCATCGGAACGATTCCAAGATACCCGCGTGATCCTAAAAAAAATTTAGTGAAATTTGAGGAGAGGAAAGTCAAAACATCTACGTCAGGAGACCTCACCAGAGCGACGAAGGGGCTGAGGAGTAAAAAGAATCCTACTCTCCGATATATATAATCCTAAGACTCAAAAATATTTTTTTTTCTAGACTCAACAACACCAGCAAACAATCAAGCAGGGGTTCCTAAGTCGGGGATGGCTCTGATTACCAACTTGTAACACCCACGATGCGGCTATATCTCCCACGTGTTGAAGCACGACTTAGAGGCATAACCGCATTGTGGTTTTGTCGCAAGAAGGGTCATCTTCACACAATCCCATGTAATGAACAAGAATGGGATAAAGAGTTGGCTTACAATTGCCACTTCACACAAATACTTAAATAAATCATACAACATTCAGAGTACACACATATAGTCCGACTACGGACGAAGCCAAAGAAAAGAAGATAACCCAACTGCTAGATCCCCGATCGTCCCAACTGGGCTCCACTACTGATCAACATGAAACGAAACATAGCAACGACCAAGATCTTCATTGAGCTCCCATCTGAGCTCGGTTGCATCACCTGCACTGGTATCATCGGCACCTGCAACTGTTGTGATAGTATCTGGTGAGTCACGAGGACTCAGCAATCTCAAAACCCGTGAGATCAAGACTATTTAAGCTTATGGGTAGGAAGTGGTAAAGTGGTGAGGTTGCAGCAGCGACTAAGCATATATGGTGGCTAACATGCGCAAATAAGAGCGAGAAGAGAGCAAATGGAACGGTCGTGAAGCTAGCAATGATCAAGAAGTGATCTTGAACTCCTACTTACGTCAAACATAACCCAAAACCGTGTTCACTTCCCGGACTCCGCCGAAAAGAGACCATCACGGCTACACACGCGGTTGATGCGTTTTAAAGAGGTCAAGTGTCAAGTTCTCTACAACCGGACATTAACAAATTCCCATCTGCCTATAACCGCAGGCACGGCTTTCGAAAGATAATATACACTGCAGGGGTGTCCCAACTTAGCCCATGATAAGCTCTCACGGTCAACGAAGGATATACCTTCTCCCGGGAAGACCCGATCAGCCTCGGAATCCCGGTTCGCAAGACATTTTGACAATGGTAAAACAAGACCAGCAAAGCCGCCCGATGTGCCGACAAATCCTGATAGGAGCTGGACAAATCTCGTTTTCAGGGCACACCGGATGAGACATCCTACTAGTAAAACCAGCCCTCAAGTTTCCCCGAGGTGGCCCCGCAGTCTACTCAGTTCAGACCAACACTCGAAGGAGCACTGGCCCGGGGGGTTAAAATAAAGATGACCCTTGAGTCTGCAGAACCCAAAGGAAAAAGGCTTAGGTGGCAAATGGTAAAACCAAGGTTGGGCCTTGCTGGAGGAGTTTTATTCAAAGCAAACTGTCAAGGGGGTCCCATAAATCACCCAACCGCGTAAGGAACGCAAAATCCGGGAACATAACACCGGTATGACAGAAACTAGGGCGGCAAGAGTGGAACAAAACACCAGGCATAAGGTCGAGTCTTCCACCCTTTACCAAGTATATAGATGCATTAATTTAAATAAGAGATATTGTGATATCCCAACATAATCCTGTCCATCATGGAGCAATCTTCAACTTCACCTGCAACTAACAACGCTATAAGAGGGGCTGAGCAAAAGCGGTAACATAGCCAAGCAACGGTTTGCTAGGAAGGGTGAAAAGGTTAGAGGCTGACATGGCAATATGGGAGGCATGGTAAACAAGTGATAGGTAACGCAGCATAGCGATAGAACGAAGCAACTAGCAAGCAAAGATAGAAGTGATATCGAGGGTAATGGTCATCTTGCCTTAGATCCCGCAAGGAAGAAGAACGAGTCCATGAAGAAGACAAACGGACATAGTCGAACGAATCCTCACAACTCCGGAACGAAACCGAAGCTAACGAGAGAAGCAAACCGGAAAGAAGCAAACAATGTGGTAAACACACAAGCATAATCATGGCATGATGCACAAACAAATATGATGCATATCCGGTTTAATGAGGCATGGCATGGAAAAGTGCAATAGACAATACTACAAATTAAGTGGAGCTCAATATGCAACGAGTTGCATATTGACAAAACACCACATTGACATATTTAGTTTAATCTCGTTTAAGCTACCAAACAATATTAAATGTTGTTAAATATGGCAAGAGGTGAAGCATAATTAAACTAACTATTTAGGCAAGTTTAAGTAAGACCGGAAACAAGAAACAACAATTCCAGTAAATCCCCACATGACATTTAGCAATTTAATGCAAACAACAATTTTAAACATTTTAATTGTTGTTATCATGATGCGGATGACATATGCAAGTTATATGCATTTTTTATGAAAACGTTGACATGATCATGTTATGAGGCATTTGTCGCCATGGCGGAAGGAAAAAGGTGCCACGGCGGTGAAACGGAAATGGTGCCACGGCAACATTCCGGTCCCGATAACTCATGGAGGTACCGGTGCAAAAGGAAGTTTGACGTGAGCGAGTCATGCAAGATGGTGGGGTGATCCCGGATTGTCGGGTTCCCACGGGTCGACGGCATGGCTTACGACGAACGTGCAAAGACCTCTCGGACACGGTCCAAACATAGGGTGCATCTCATACAATACATGCATTCGGTCCACGGGTGATCATCTCGGGATTATACCTTCGAAGCGTGCATTTCGGAGCGGGTCGAGTTCGACGAAGGAAGTAGTGGTACACGGTCCGTAGAGGAAGTAGTCGTTCAAGAGTCGGTAGTGGAAGTAGTTGTACACGTTGTCTTGTCGAATCAACCGCGGCGGTAGTTGTACACTTGATGGTCTTCGGCGACGGTAGTGGTACACGTTTTTGTAGATGAAGTAGTTGTTCATGATCCGTAGATGTTCGGGGTCACAACAAGGAACTTGAGTCCACGGGGTCTTCGCGGGTCGACGGTAGTGGTACATCTCGTAGTGGAACTTGGTGATCCGAAGGGGTACTTGGCAGGTTCTAGTGCAGCAGCGGAATGGCACAGGGGGCAGGGGTCTTCAAGGGTCATCGCTGCACTTGCCGTGCCACTTCTGAAGGTGACCCGGGGCGATTTGACGAAGGTGCTAACCACATAGATGCATCGATGGTGTTCGGAGGCAGCAGCAGGGCAGGAGGGAGACGAGGTCGTCGGAGCGGCGCATGGGCGACAGGGCCGTCGGAGGAGGCTCGCGTGGAGGGCGACGCTCGGCAGTGGGGCCAGCAGCAGGCAACCGCGGGAGGCCAAGGGCGGCGGAGGTGCGGTGCAGGCGAGCAGGGCGCCTCGTCCTGGATGAAGCAGAGGATGCAGGGCCCTGGCAACAAGCCGACGCCGCGGGGCATCTGGCTGCAGCGGCGCTTGGCAGAGGGAGGAGGCAGAGATTAGGCGTAGGGCGCCGAGGAAGAGAGAGGAAGATGGAGGGCGGCGCTGCAGGGAGCAGCGCGAGGCACGCGCGTGCTGGAGACGAGCGACGGTTGCGGCAGCAGCGTCCATGGGAATCGGGCACGGCGCGCGGGGGGAGGAGGCGAGGCAGAGGAGGGGCACGGGCGCAGGCGACGGAGGAAGGTGGTGGTCGCGGTCTGGTGGTCGACGAGGAGGCGCGAGGGAGATGGGGATCGAGCGAGGAGGGGGGGGATTGAGCGTTGCGGGTGTGGCGGCGGGCACGGGAACGAGAGGGAGATATGGGATCGAGCGATGCTCTCCCCTGCGGCTAGGGTTAGAGGGGCACCGGCTGGGCTGCGGATAGGCCTTGGAGGCTGGGCCTAGGAGGCTAGATGGACTGGTTGCAACTTCGGAGCAAAAAGGCCAACCTTCTCGCTATTTCCCACCTACAGAAAAATAGACAGAAGGAAAGGGGAAGGAAAGAAATAACTAGGGGTTTTGGAAAATGCTGAAACTTCTCCTATAGAGTCTAAGAATTATACTTAGCCCAAGAAAAGAAGTTTCCCGCGGTATGGAAGAGCTTAATTCAAACTCATATGAATTTAATTCAAATGGTTTGAACTAGGACGAGGTTTTTGAAGTGTCTAAAAATGTTGAGATTTTTCATGGAGCTCCGGAAAATGATGAAAGAAATTATGGGCAAGGTTAGAGACCAAGAATTGAGATAACAACGGCATGGGATATTTTGCAAGTGGGTTATGGTTAAGTCCAAATAAATGGAATAATTTTATTATAGCTCCCTAATAATATTGAGATGCTTTAATATGTTATAAAGAGAAATCACAAGTGAATTCCCTCGATTTAAATGGATCGAAAAATCCATAAAAAATTATTTAGATGAGTTTTAAAAATTAAATGACATGATGGCATGATGACATGATGCAATGCAAAAATAAAAGAGCAAGCACAAAAGAAACACACGGCGAAACTCGGAATAGCTAGAAGTCTTCTGAAGCATCGGTCTTGGGGCGTCATAGCTGGGGCGCTTCATCTCCAGGTTAGGAGAGCGAGCGTTGCCTTTCTTCCAGTTGATGAAGAAAAAGGGGCCCTTTGAATGGACTAAAGAGGCCGACAGGGCGTTCCAAGATCTCAAGAGATACCTAACCAGCCCTCCGGTGATGGTGGCCCCACGCCCTCTGGAGCCCTTGGTACTCTACCTCGCCGCCAGTCCTTACTCCGCCAGCGCGGCTCTGGTGGCAGATAGGGAGGAGCGCCGGACCAAAGCCACGATAGCTACCCGTGTCAAGGCAAAGCAGGACCAGGAAGGACTCGCAGAGATCGCTACCATGGCTGAGGAGGGTCAGCCGCTGCAGGGGAGCGCGCCGGGAACCGAGGAGGCCCCTCCCCCAGGCAACCAGCTTCCGGAGGCCCCATCGCCTCAGCAGGCGCCACCGCCTCCGGAGGACGCCACCAGCACCGACGCTCCAAGCCTCATCGAGCACCCAGTGTACTTCGTCAGCACGGTGTTACGGGATGCGAGGGCATGGTACCCCATGCCACAGAAGCTGCTCCTCGCGCTACTGGTAGCCTCGCGCAAGCTGCGACACTACTTCCTGGGCCACCCGATCAAGGTCGTCTCAGCATACCCCTTGGAAAGGGTGCTCAGGAGACCTAACTCGGCAGGAAGGGTCGCCGAGTGGAACATTGAACTGCAAGCATTTCAGCTCGAATTCAGCACAACCAGGGTCGTCAAGGGAGCCGCGCTAGCAGATTTCGTGGCCGAATGGACGGAGGCACCGGACCTCAAGGCCGGCAAGGATCGATCCCTCTCCCCGAGAAGCGAGGCGCCAGAAGGCTGGGTCATGTACTTCAATGGAGCGTTCTACAGGCATGGCGCAGGGGCCGGGGCGGTGCTCATATCTCCCACACAGGACAAGCTTTACTACGCCGTGCAGCTCTGTTTCCAGCAGGGTGAAAAGGTCTCCAACAATATAGCGGAGTACGAAGGACTGATAGCGGGCTTGAAGGCCGCCACTGCCCTAGGGGTGAAGCGCCTTACTATCAAGGGCGATTTGCAGCTCCTCATCAATTGCTCCAACAAGGTATACAAGCCAAGAGATGAGCACATGGAAGCATACCTTGCCGAAGTCCGTAGGATGGAGAAATAGTTCAGGGGGTTGGAGCTACAGCATGTACCCCGCGGCACTAATCAAGAGGCTGATGACATCACCAAACGAGCCTCCAGGTGGTTGCCCCAGGAGCCGGGCGTCTTCGAGGAACGGCTCTTCAAGCCCTCGGCCCTGCCATTGTTATCAAACACAGCACAACCTCGGGTGGAGCTTCCCCAGCCACCTGCCTCGGGAGCCCCAGCCTACAGCCCGGCCTCAGGAGCACGCCTGCTCCTGACGATGGAGCCTCAGGAGGGGGGCTGGATCACGGAGCTCCGGAGCTACTTAACACGAGGGACCCTGCCGGAGAAGGAGGAGGAAGCAGAGCGTGTGGCGCGGCAAGCTACAGTGTACTGCATCAGGGATGGAGAGCTCTACCGGAAAGGACCAAACGATGTGTCCTTGCGCTGCATCACCAGAGAGCAAGGGAAGGAGCTGCTGGCAGATATACACGATGGAGATTGCGGGCATCATTCATCGTCACGGACCCTCGTCGGCAAGGCGTTCCGCAGCGGTTTTTATTTGCCTACTACGCTCAATGACGCTGTCGAGCTAGTGAAGGATTGCGAGGCTTGCCAATTCCAAGCCAAGCAGATCCATCAGCCGGCCGGAGGTCTGCAAACCATACCCCTCACGTGGCCGTTCGTGGTCTGGGGGCTGGATATCCTGGGCCCGTTTCCTCGGGCGCCAGGGGGCTATCACTACCTCTACGTCGCCGTGGACAAGTTCACCAAGTGGGCTGAAGTCGAGGCCGTCCGCACCATCCCTGCTGGTTCTGCGGTCAAGTTCATCAAAGGCATCGTGAGCCGATTCGGGGTGCCGAACCGCATCATCACTGACAACGGTTCGCAGTTCACCAGTAACCTCTTCAAAACATACTGTGCTAACCTTGGAACGCAGATATGCTACGCTTCGGTGGCGCAACCCCGAAGCAACGGCCAGGCCGAGCGGGCCAATGCAGAAGTCCTGAGGGGCCTCAAGACCAGAACATTCAAGAAGAAGCTGGAGGCCTGCAGCACAGGTTGGTACGATGAGCTTCAGTCCGTGTTGTGGTCCATCCGCACAACCGCGACCAAGCCGACTGGGGAGACCCCCTTCTTCCTGGTCTATGGAGCCGAAGCAGTCCTCCCTCATGAGGTCAGGCGTCGTTCCGCATGGGTCCTGACGTTTGATGAGACGCAGCAGGATGCCATGTGGGGGATGGACCTCGTGCTGGGGGAGGAGCATCGTCGAGAAGCCGCGCTGCGAGCGGCAAGGTACCAACAAGCACTGCGGCGGTACCACTGCCGCAACATCCGCCCCAGAACTCTTGAGGTAGGGGACCTCGTGCTCCGGCGGGTTCTCTCCAGGGAGGGACTGCATAAGCTCTCTCCCATGTGGGAGGGCCCATTCAAGGTTGTTCATGTTTCCAGGCCCGGCTCTGCGCGCTTGGAGACTCAGGAGGGGGTACCTGTCCAGAACGCGTGGAACATCCAGCACCTCAGGAGGTTTTACCCCTAAAAAGGCCCAGAGCCTGTGAAGAAGGCGAATGCTTGTGAAGCTCATCTTTTTGGAAAAGGCCTAGAGCCTGTGAAGAAGGCAAATGCCTGTGAAGCTCATCTTTTTGGAAAAGGCCCAGAGCCTGTGAAGAAGGCAAATGCCTGTGAAGCTCATCTTTTTGGAAAAGGCCTAGAGCCTGTGAAGAAGGCGAATGCCGGTGAAGCTCATCTTTTTGGAAAAGGCCCAGAGCCCGTGAAGAAGGCGAATGCCTGTGAAGCTCATCTTTTTGGAAAAGGCCCAGAGCCAGTGAAGAAGGCGAATGCCTGTGAAGCACATCTTTTTGTCAAAGGCCCAGAGCCTATGGAGAAGGCGAACGCCTGTGAAGCTGACGCATTTTGGAAAAGGCCCGGAGCCTATGAAGAGGGCGAATGCCCTGAAGCTTGTCTCCCCCAAGAAAGGCCCGGAGCCTGTGAAGAAGGCCAATGCCTGTGAAGCTCGCCGCCCGTGACACTCTCACGTAATAATGAGTTGGGGTTGTACACGCCCCAGAGTCTCAGGAGCGCCGGCCTCAGGCCCTGGGGCTCCCTCCCACGCCCAGTGGCAGCACTTAGCTCCGCGCTGGTGAGAAGACGTCAAAGACTAGATTAGGTGCCGGACGCGACCTTTTCATTTGCTTTCTGCAGTTGGCTTGTTCACTCTTATTTGAGGTTTTATTGAAGTTGTTGCCTTCGAGTTGTGACTCTTCGATTTTTCGCCCTCCTGCCTCCATTTCTCTCACGCAAGGCCTCACGAGGGAGCAGCCAGGACTCCCTCGCGAGTCTCTCTCCGCCCTTATCGTTCAAGGTTTTCTCAACCTAGGCTCACTACAGGAGCACCCCTCCAGTCCGTGCCTCACGGGCATCGCGACACGAATACAGGGCCTGGGTCGGTTGCCCCCACGGTTGAGGCAGGGGATTACCTACACGCGAACGTGCGGCCGGAGAGAACAACACTAAAATAACAGGAATAGTACGATGATTAACAGCGGTACTCCAAACACGCCCCAACGGGGCCCCACGCTACTGTCTTTCTGCGCAGGAAAAAGGAAAAGAAAGGGCAAATCTTGCGAAGCTCGCCCGGCGCCGGCCCTCAGGGAAGACTCGACCCGCCTCCGGAGCTCAGGCGGACTCCCTCTCGCGCTTCACCGAGGCACGATGGCGGGCAGACCCACCACCAACCTCCAGGCAGGCATGCCGGCGTGGAGGTTGACCGCGGCCGCTGCTGGAAGAGTCACTGCCCAAAGAAGAACTGGTGAAGCTTGAGGAACCCTGGGCGCCGCCAACCACGCGCGCGCTGTCCTCTCCATCTCGCCGGGGCTGGGCCCCCGGCCACGGTCGTCGTTTTCAGGGCAGCACCCCGCACGGCGACCATCTTCCCCAAACACCCTCACATAGAGGGTGGCATCACCGTCGAACTTGAAGTGTAGAGTGCACCGGCGGTGCAGGCCACGCGCGCGGGTAAACGTCTGCCAGCCGCGGGTCAAGTCCAGGCTCCCCGCTGCGGAGACCTCTAGCGAAGCCCATGAGGCCTAGCTGCAGCAGCCGTCTGCCTGGAGCCAGAGGCCGCCCAGGGCGCCAGCTGGGAGCTCACCTAGGAGGAAGCGAGGGAGCTGAAGCCGGGCGCTAGTTGGCTCCGCCGCCCACACAATGAACTCCGGCAGCACCTCCGCAGTATGGAAGCGTGGCCTGGGGGGTCGTACGGCCGAAGCACGCCCACCGGCTACGGCCAGCCGCCCATCACCGCGCAGAGAGCCACCTCCGCGACCGCGGGGGGCCGCCATGGAGGCCGTAGGGTGTTTGCGAGGGCGGCCTCGACCGCGCTTGGGCGGGGGAGAGGCAGACTCGACCTGGCGAGCCTTTCCTTTCTCTGTGGCCGAGAACTTCCTTGGCGGAGCCATGAAGAAGAAGGAGAAGCAGAAGGGGTAGACTGGAGGGTGCGCGTCGTTCCGTACTTATAGCCGGCGAAGGCCAACTATCGACCTCCACGATCGCAGGTAATCATGACCCGCTTTGCATGCAGGACCTGTCGAATCCGTGTGGTTACCGAGGCATCGTGGGGAAGCGGAGGCGCCCACGTCCAATCGACCGCCACGCGGCACCCAAGGCCGCAGGCTGTTAGGGCCCGCGATGCTTCACACTTGCCCTTTCGCCTCTCTGCTCGGCCAAGTCCGGGCACGCCGTGGGCCCGGGGGCTACTGTCGGGGTTCTGGGAACGGGGGCCCCAGACTTGCCTGCCTGCGGCCTGCGGCATGGCTCAAAGGGGGCCCAGCGCGGCCCATCTTCATCAACACAAGCTCAAGACCCTCGCGAAGGGCCAAGCCTCGCAGGGCGGACGACAAGGAGCTTCGTCAGGCACGGCCTCATCAGGCTGGCTCATGAGGAGGAGGAGAGTTCAAGGCGGGGTACCTCGCGAGGTGCCCATGACGCAAGCCGTGACGACCAGGGGCGCCAGTCAGGCGCCAGCCCACGCAGTGTCCTCCTTTCCTCTTTGGTGCAAAGGGAGCAAGCGCAGGCGAGAGCATCAAGAAAAGACATCCATTTCGGTGCAACAAGACCAAGACCAGCCCAACGGCTGGGAGGAAGTCATTGTGGAGCCCAAGCAGGCGTCACCACTAGAGCCTTTGACAGGCAAGGACCAACTTTAGTCAGGATAAGTGTACCCGATGTTCCCCTTCAAAATGGCCAATTGTTGGCGCCCGTCCCACTCAATATTTGGGAAGTGGCCCAGGGCCTTTGCCTATAAATAGGACTAGCCACCCCCGGGGTAGAGGCATCTGGACCTGACCTAGAATCTGGATCCTCACCAAGAAACCAGTAGATAGAGCGATTGAACTCCTCCTAGCAGTTCATCACACCAGCCAAGAATAGACCCTCGCGAGGCTGTTCTTCCTTGTATTGTTCATCGTCAGCCCAAGAGGCAATCCACCACACCACACACTGGAGTAGGGTACTACACCACAATGGTGGCCTGAACCAGTATAAACTTCGTATCTCTTGTGTTGTTCTGTTTAGTAGTTTAGATCCTGGCGATTCGGTGAGGAGCAGGTAGGCAGAGGGCGAAACCTCCGCGCGCACCCCAGTGTTCGAACCTCAAGGGTCTGCCGGAACCCGAAATCCGACACGTCTGTTGTCTCTCCATGTACACGAGCCTTGGTCGTACAAATGCGTGAGTAGACGTTCGAGTCCCCGCCTGTATGTACGTACGAGGCCATATTTTTAGGCATCTGGTTGTACGTACGTGGCCGTATTTTTTGACTAAACTGCCTGAACTGCTACGTCGGGGGCTCTACCACTACACGTGTCGCTGCTTGCTCGGCTAGGTTCATCGTTGCAGAGAGACCGATCGACCAGTATGTACGTACACGTTCGCGACCAGAATGACAACGCTACGTACGCTTCGACCTGGTGGGTCCCGACTATTAGGGAGGATAAGGAGGCACTTCCTTGCTTGCGAAGTTATTGATGGTGGGTCCGAGCGGTCAGGTGGAGAATCATTTTTTGCCCGTAATATGGGCGTACTTCCTTGCGTGCGAAGATGTAGCTGGTAGGTCCCAGCTGTCAGGGGGGAAACATTTTTTTCACAAAATACAGAGTCCCTTCTGGTGGGTCCCCGCTGTCAGGTGGAGGAATAATTATTTTACATGTAATAAGGTTGCACTTCCTTGCTGCAGCCATGGACCCAGCTATCAGCCTCTCCACGTACAGTCCTCTTCCGATGGAAGTCGTTCCTTGACCTTGTTAACCATGCCGCGCCGAGAGCACCAAGGTGATGGACGACGGTGAGGCCTAGAAGGGGACAGCGCAGAGCTGGGGAAGATGCGGAAGTGGATGCCCACGCGGAGAGGAGTATGAGAGTTGACTGGTTCGGCTGCAGTGTGAGGCTGCCGTTGCCGCAGAATAACACGGGTTGTTGGTGAGTAGACAGTAGAGCTCTACAAAAAAAGATACATCCGTGACATTTTGGGCCGAACGAAAAAAAATTATGTCATACTTATGACACTTCTATGATGATAATTTTGACAAAACCCGGTATCATCATAGATGTGGTGGGATCCTACTTCTATGAAAAAAATCATGACAGAAAATGGGCTTTTTGTCCCGGGCGGGCCGAAGACGCAGCTGCATGACATTCTTTGGGCCGTCCATGATGGAAAAACCCGTGGTAGAAGCGAGGGCGAGGAAAATTTGGGGGAGTTCCCGGTTACGGTGGGTGGTCGGGGGCTGAGCGATGCGCGTTTCTCTTGTACACGTATGTGTGTGTGTGCGAGGCGTTGGGATCTAACTGAACCCGAGCGAGGCGTTGGGCTCTAAGTGAACCCGCGCGATTGCACTAGCTACGTTACTGAACCCGAGTGATTCCTTTGCTACTACTGCTAACTGAAGCCGATCGAACCCTGCTGCCTCCTTCCCTTGATGAACAGTGAGCATTGTTGGGGGGGGGTTGGATGAATAGTTCCCGGTGGGGGTGGGTGAACAGGACCCTGTGGTGTTGCCTCTGGATGAATAGGACCGTGATCGAGCCGGTTGGGGATGGATGAATAGGATCTCGTGGAGGGCTGGATGAACAGGACGACCCCGTGGAGGGTTGGTTGAACATTAACTGGTGAAGGGCTGGATGAACAGTAGCCCATGGAGGGGTGGTTGAACAAGACCCCGTGGAGAGGGCTGGTTGAAAAGTAGCCAGTGGAGGAGCGCGCGGTGGAGGCTGGATGAATAGGAGACCGTGGATGAACAGTCGCAGGTGGATGCTGGAGGAGGTCGATGGTGGATGAACAGTAGCTCGTGGAGGCTGGAGGAGGTCGACAGTGGAGATGAACAGTATCCCGTGGAGTCCCGTTTTGCGGTACGCCATACCCCTCCCAATGAACAGGACCCCCGTTTCGGCCATAGCACTCCAACACAAGTCCGTTTCCTCCGTTTTGTGGTACGCCACACCCCTCCCGATCAACAGGACCCTGTTTTGACCGTAGGAGGTGCAACAGATGTTTGTTTCTGCTGTTTTGCGGTACGCCAGACCCCTCCCAATGAACAAGATCCCGTTTCGACCGTGGCCGGTCGAACAGAAGGCCGTTTCCTCCGTTCTGCGGTACACCAGGCCTCGTTTCCATCGGCTGTTCTGTCCAAGCCGGTTAGCTCCCACGCGTTCTGTTGCCTCCAGATGAACATGAAGCATTCCGTTGCCTCCCCATGAACACGATGACGATGCAGTTTCTCCGTTTCGACCCAGCCATGTACATGATCCCTGGCCGTACGTATGCGCGAGTAGGCGTTCGAGACCCTACCCGTATGTACGTATGTGGACGTATTTTCTTTCATGCACCCTGGTCGTTGTACGTACGTGTACATGCTACGTTCCCTCCTCTACTACGACACGTGCGTGCCTCTACTACGACACGTGCGCGCCTCTACATCGACCAGTATGTACGTACATGTCACGACCGACTTTTTCAATAAATAAATATTGAGAAAATCGATCTTTAAAGCCCAGTATAGGAAAAAGTCATCCTTTCTGGTAGATAATGCTTGATAAACAGGGAACCAGTAGCATCAAATATATTACAAGGCTGAGCCGAGGCTGCTCAGCAATTTATTACAAACTCGCCAATATCTTACATAAGGGCGGTTATGGCACAGGGGTGTGGTGGCATGCTACTAGCTCGAGGATAAGTGGTGGATAACTTGACTCCTAACTGGCAGTTCATCGAGCGTCGAGGTGAGGCTCGATGAATTTATTCTAGGGTTGCGGAAGCGGATAATACAGTGATCAAACAGGATCGCACGGGACTGACTGGGACTCCTCTAGGCGTCGGACTCGCTATCAAACTCTTCATCCAAGAGATCGCCTTCATCAAAATCTGGCCAAATCAACAAGCGAGGTGAGTACTTTGAAAGTACTCGCAAGACAGTTCGGACAAAAGATATAATCAATGAATGCATGAATGCGTCATGAATATGAATAATGATGCTCTTCTCAACAATAATATTATTTCATGACTTATTAAATAAAATAAATAACTGAAAACCAATCGGGTGTCTGGAGCGACGCCTCGAAAGGTGAACAAATAAAATGCATGCCACAGTCGGGCGTCTAAGCGACACCACATAAAGGGCTTAAAAGAAATACCACTGCCGGATATCTGAGCGACGTCACAGACAGGGTTTATAAAAGAAATGCCACCGTCAGACATCTGAGCGACATCACAGACAGGGCTTATAAAAGAAATGCCACCGTCGGACATCTGAGCGACATCACAGACATGGCTTATAAAAGAAATGCCACCATCGGACATCTGAGCGACCTCACAGACAGGGCTTATAAAAGAAATGCCACTGTCGGACATCTGAGCGACGTCACAAACAGGGCTTATAAAAGAAATGCCACCGTCGGACATCAGAGCGACGTCACATACAGGGCTTATAAAAGAAATGCCACCGTCGGACATTTGAGCAACGTCACAGACAGGGCTTATAAAAGAAATGCCACCATCGGACATCTGACCAACATCACAGACAGGGCTTACGATAAATGTAAAGAACAATATTAGTCCATCCACAAGAATAATCTTTTAACCGGGTTTATATCACATGAATCCCACCGGGGTCTTGGTCACTGTGACTGATATCTGACAAGATAAGATGAATGTAGTACTTGAACAAAGTACAAGATAATTGAAAGATTTGAGACTCTGCAGAGCTTGGATTAACTGACCACAGTCAACGGATTTCCGTAGTCACGAAGGACTAGTTCCATTTACGGTATTTCAGTAGAAACACATTTAACTAGTACACACCCATTTCACCTCACGATGCCAGGAATCACCCTGGACAACGGCCAAGAAAAACTTTGAGACGGGGAGGCCACAACCTCGAATAGCATGGGATCAAATTTCTATACGCGCGCTCTAAGGGGTGCCCCCCTCTCGGTCCCAACCGGAAACACCCATGCCCCCTGACTGGATGACGGGCTTTAATCCAGGGCCATGGAACCCTCATCCCGGCCTCTCTATTTGGTGTGTACCAGGAAAAGGATTTGCAACATACTATGCCATATTCCTTTCCGAAAACTTGTGACAGTACAGGAAAGGATGAATGAAAATGTGAGTTGTTTCACGATGACACGGAAGTCAAATACTCTGGCATAAGACTGGCATGTCACAACACTTCCATCTTACCCATCATCTTGCCAACACATGGCCATGCAAATATGTATCCAACAACATAGTGCTTTCCGAAACTTACTTTCCACTATTGTGCATGAAATGTAACATTCAAGAAATGTTCATATACATGCCATGACTACACTAAAATGCAAACATGCAACCACCACTCATCATATCAAGAGTTCAAACATGCTTGCCTGGTTCAGAGTAGTCGGAGTTTAACTGAGTGAAGTTTGCAGCTCTGTCACCTCCTTCGGTATCTACGGTATAAGAAAAATACGCACGCAATCGTAAATACCGTGAGTGTACATAAAAGTGTCCCAAATATTTTTCAAATAAATATGACAAAAAACTAGACAGAAAAATAAAGATGATAGAAAAGGAATCAATCAAAAATCATTTTCTGTTTAAAAGTTATAAGAGTTTTGGGCCAAGGACCCATCTGTAATGAAACAGAAAGTTTCCAGGGGGCTCTACGGAAAAGTCCAGAATAACGTTTCGTTTAAAAGAAGTGGCTGTGAGGCTGACAGGCGGGCTCCACCTGTCGGGTTTGAAAATTCGAACAGAGGAAACAGAGCGTGACGGCGCCCGAGAGGTGCGGTGGTCGCCGGCGGCGATCCACGGCGAGGCAAGGTGATCGGGGGTTACCTTCGAGATCAGTGCACCGTTCCGCGTCTGTGGGTGGTGGTGGTAGTCGCCGGCGAGCACCGTGTCGATGGCGGTCCTTGCTCCGGCGGACGGCGGTTCGGGCAGTCGTGGATCTCGCCGGAGGGAGATGCGGGGATCAAATAGGAGTGGGGGTTAGTCTCCTAGTTGCTTGAGAAGGTTGCTGACGAAGTTAGGGCACCGGAGACGGCCTTACCGGAGCGAATCGAGGTGGAGGCCGAGGCGGAACAGGGCGGCTGGAGTCGGGGAAGAAGGGCCCCTCGAGGCTCCCCCGGTGGCTAGGCAGGGTCTAGTGAGGTGGTGGAGTCGTGCGGGGGCGACAGCAGGCTCGGGGTGCTATATATAGCCGGCCCGAGTCGGTTGCCATGAACGGATAAGTTCGGCGAGTTGATTACGGCGACACTATGGCTGGACGGATGGTTTAGGAGCTTGAGCATCGCCTAGGTGGAGTAGTGGTGCCATTTCGGGGTCCAGCTCAGCAAGGGAGGAGGTTTTACGGCTTGCCCTCGACGGAACGGCCGCACGGCCCGTCGGTGGCAGAGAACGCGCTCTGCGCGTGCCAGCCACGACGACGGTGCTGCATGCGTGCACTGGCAAGGAGATGGCCACGCGGAGCCACCAGGAGGTTTGGGCGGCGCTGAACGGTGTTGAGCCGCCGTTTTGCTCCATGTCGGCTGTTGCGGTGTTTCGGCCGCCGCAAGCACGCCGGTACAGGCGGGCCAGGGCGCCACCGATGCCAGGAAGGCGCCAAGCGCGCGTGCGGAGCTCCGGACAAGGGGGAGGAGCTGCGAGCATCGCTCCAAACGCACAGTGGGCATGTGTCTGAAGTTCTATCGGAGAAACGACACTGAACTTTCTAAATTTACTGAATATGAACAAAACAGTGCATGCAAGGTGTTCGACAGAATGATTCTGGCATCTAGGGATTTTTCAGCTGATCTTTGGTGGAGGGGTCTCTCATTGCAACTAGAGGTTGCCTGAATTTTGGTGGAATTTTCGGAGAAGTGTAGATATGAATTTCACCAAATTTGGCAAATCTGGTCCAAACTTGCAATGAGTGAAATTTGAAATATTTGAAAAGAAGAAGAGTGGTTCAAGATGGTTCTGGGTTGTGGGTACAAAGGACTATCCATGGGTGTTGAGTTGAGGTCAAAAATCAAAAGCCTTTGGGTACTTGCTTTGCAAATCACCTATGCTCAAAAGAAAGGACATATTTGTTTTGGAAAGAGAAATAATTGGAATAAAATCCAAAAATGGATTTTATTAGCTTGGACAGAATGTTTGGGTTGTATCCAAGTGGGAGGAGGGGTTTTCGGGGAATTTTTTTTACCATGGGAGGCATGGTAAACAAGAGTGGATCAAAAATCAAAAGAAAGCCCAAAAACAAAAGATTTTTCTTTTTTAAAAGAAACTAAATCCAAGAAAATTATTTTTGAGAGGGAAATCTTAGCAAGAGGGTTTTTAAGAAGGGTTTAAATGACCTTCTTCAAACCAAGCAAGTCTCTCTCTTTGAAAACAAAAATCACAAATTTTTTGGAGTGTCATAGCACCTACCCCCTTAGGAAAAATCTCGTCCCCAAGATTTCAGCTGATCCTTAAACAGGTGTGGGTGCTTTGTCCGAAGAAAATCCTCGCTCTCCCAAGTTGCTTCATTCTCGGTGTGATTACTCCACTGAACTCTGAAAAACTTGATGGTTTTCTGTCGGGTCCTCCTCTCAGATGCTTCTAATATTTTTATGGGGTGCTCCCGGTAGGTGAGGTCTGGCTGCATGTTAATATTCTCATGTGACACTTGCTTCTCTGGGTTGCTGACGTATTTTCTCAACTGCAAGATGTGAAACACGTTGTGGATACCGGATAAGTCTCCGGGTAGTTCTAGCTGGTAGGCTACCGTGCCTCTTCGGGCCACTATATGAAATGGTCCGATGAATCTTGGTGCTTGTTTCCCCTTAATCCTGAATCGTTGCAGACCCTTCATAGGAGAAACTCTTAGATACACCAATTCTCCAGGTTCAAAACTGATTTCCCGATGCTTTCGGTCGTAATAACTCTTCTGCCGACTCTGAGCTGTTTTGAGTCGATCTCTAATTGTTTTAACTTTCTCCTCGGCCTCCTTGAGCATGTCTGGGCCGAAGATATGGCTGTCTCCGGTCTCTGACCAATTTAGCGGGGTACGACATCTTCTCCCATATAGAGCTTCAAAGGGTGCCATTTGCAAGCTGGCTTGATAGCTGTTGTTGTATGCGAACTCTGCATATGGCAAACTTTCTTCCCAACTGTTCTCGTAGGTGAGGACACAGGCTCTTAGCATGTCTTCAAGGATTTGGTTTACGCGTTCAGTCTGCCCATCAGTCTGGGAATGGTATGCGGTACTGAAGGCTAGTTGGGTTCCCAGTGCCTGTTGCAGGTGATCCCAAAATCTAGAGACGAACTGTGTGCCTCTATCTGAGATGATAGTTTTAGGGACTCCATGTAGGCAGACGATACGGGCAAGATAAAGTCTGGCCAGTCTCTGAGTGGTGTAAGTTGTCCTTACCGGAATAAAATGTGCCGCTTTGGTTAGTCTGTCGGTTATGACCCATATGGCGTCGTTTCCGTGTCGTGACCGAGGCAGTCCGACCATAAAGTCCATTCCAATCTCGTCCCACTTCCACTTGGGTATCTTATTGGGCTGTAACAGTCCGGCTGGTTTCTGGTGCTCGGCCTTGATGCGTTGACAAGAGTCACAGCATGCAATGAACATGGCTATATCCCTCTTCATACCGTGCCACCAAAAATTTTCCTGAAGGTCTTTGTACATTTTTATCCCTCCAGGATGGATGGAATACGGAGCTGTGTGGCTTTCAGCCAATATCTGCTGTTTGAGTCCCTTGACATTTGGTACGCATAGCCTCTCTCTGTACCACAATATTCCTTGCTCGTCTATGTTGAATTCTGAGGTCCTGCCCATAATCACTTTCCTTTTTATGCCCTCAATGCTGGGGTGTCCATGTTGGGCTTCCTTGATCTTTTCCATCAGGGTAGGCTGTATTTCTACATCGACACACTTCCTTCGGTAACCATTATTAAATTGAGTCTGGCAAATTCCTGTTGAAATTCTGGCCTCAACTTTGGCATACTATCGTCGTCTGTGCTGGGATTCTGACTAAGTGCATCTGCCACAACATTTGCTTTTCCGGGATGATAGTGGATTCCGACATCATAATCCTTCACCAACTCTAACCAGCGTCATTGCCGTAGATTTAGCTCTGGCTGTGTGAAAATATACTTAAGACTCTTATGGTCTGTGTATATCTCACAACGATTTCCAAGTACGAAGTGTCTCCATTCCTTGAGTGCATGGATGACCGCTGCTAATTCCAAATCATGAGTGGGATAATTCTCCTCATGCTTGCGTAGTTGTCTGGAGACATACGCAACTACCTTACCTTCTTGCATCAATACGCACCCGAGGCCTTTCCGGGATGCGTCACAATATACCTCAAAGTTCTTGTGTATATCTGGCACAATTAATACTGGTGCCGTCGTTATTTGCTCTTTAGCTCTTGGAAGCTTTTCTCACATGCTTCTGTCCATTCAAACTTCTTGCCTTTCTTGAGCAATTGTGTCATGGGCTTTGCTATAGTGGAGAATCCTTCAATAAATCTCCGATAATAGCCTGCCATTCCCAAGAAACTCCGTACGTCCGTTATGTTAGCTGGTGGTTTCCAGCCAAGTACGGCCTTGACTTTTTCCGGATCTACTGCAATACCTTCTTGGGTTAGCACGTGGCCCAGAAAACCCACCTGCCTTAGCCAAAATTCACATTTGCTGAATTTGGCGTACAGTTGATGCTTCCTGAGTTCTCCGAGTACAATCCTGAGATGTTCGGCGTGCTCTTCTGGTGTTTTGGAATATATCAGAATGTCATCGATGAATACCACAACAAACTTGTCCATATACTTCATAAATACTTTGTTCATGAGGTGAACAAAATATGCGGGGGCGTTGGTTAGCCCGAATGGCATCACTGTGAACTCATACAACCCATATCTGGAGGTGAAGGCGGTCTTGGGAATATCTTCTGTTCGTACTTTTAATTGATGGTATCCTGATCTCAAGTCAATCTTTGAGAAGACTTTGGCCTGTGCGAGCTGATCGAATAAATCATTTATTCGGGGCATTGGGTATTTGTTCTTGATTGTGACCATGTTGAGAGCTCGATAATCAATACACAACCTCATTGTTCCATCCTTCTTCTTGGCAAATAAAATTGGAGAACCCCAAGGTGAGGAGCTGGCTCGTATGTATCCTTTCTCCAATAATTCTTTTATCTGCTTTTTCAACTCTACTAATTCGGACGGTGCCATTCTGTATGGTTTCTTATAAATGGGAGCGGTTCCGGGCGCTAGCTCAATGCTGAATTCTATCTCTCGGTCCGGTGGCATGCCTGGTAGTTCTTCTGGAAATATGTCTGGGAATTCACATACTACTGGAACCTTGTTCAGCTCAGAAACGTCCACCTTGTTTAATCTAGGTTGCCGAGGTATTTGTCTCTCTTTGGCTGAAACTTTTATTTTCTTCCCATGATGGTGTGTAAGAATCACGGTACGGTTGAAGCAGTCAATAAAACCTTTGTTGGTGGTTAACCAATCCATTCCTAGGATGACATCCAGTCCTTCGCTTTCCAATACAATAAGGTTGGCGTAAAACTTCAATCCTTCAAATTCAATAACCACACCTTGACAGTAACTCTGGGTCACTTGCTTAATTCCAGGGGACTTGATGATCATTGATTTTTCCAGGGGAAGCATCGAAAAATTATTTTGCAAAGCAAAACTTTTCGAAACGAATGAGTGAGAAGCTCCAGAATCAAACAAAACCATGGCAGGTATTGTGTTGACGGGGTACGTACCGAGTACGATATCTGGGGCGTTTTGTGCTTCCTCTCGGGTCACGTGGTTCAAGTGACCTTTCCGGTGGTTGTTGTTGGGGTTGAAATTGCTTCGCTTTGGTGCTGAATTATTGCCACCATTATTGGGCTTCGGGGTTGAGCTCCTTGGCTTGGGGCACTGCTTGGCATAGTGCCCTTCTTCTCCACAAGCATAACAGGTAACGCCTGGGCGATAGGTGAATTCTTTGTCTCTTGCATGGAAATTCTTGATTGGACGTGAATTTTCTGTCGGGGTTTTGTGTGTTCTACCCTTCTGAATTTCCGTCTTGTTTCTTGGGTTGCGAGCAAAAGTGGTCTGGTCCCTTTTGCGTTTTCGGAAATCTTCCAGGCTACGTCGCTCATTTTCCAGAGTAATGGCCTTATCCACCAGTATTTTAAAATCTGGAAAGGTATGCACAACTAGCTGGCACTTAAGGGCAGGTGCCAGGCCCTCCAAGAATTTTTCCATCTTCTTGCTCTCGGTCATGCGTTCTTCATTGGCGTAGCGAGATAGCAGAGTAAATTGGCTGTTATATTCTGATACTGTCATGGCCCTTTGCTTGAGTTCATCAAATTCTTTCTTCTTGATTTTCATGACGCTCTTAGGAATATGTGCCCCACGAAAACCTTCTTTGAAATCTTCCCAGGTGATTTCATTTTTGTTGGGGTGCATGTGCAGGAAGTTTTCCCACCACGATGCAGCTGCTCCTGTGAGATAATGTGGTGCATACAATACTTTTTCACGGTATGAACACTGTGCGATAATTAATTTTCTCTCCATGTCTCGAAGCCAGTCATCGGCCTCAAGAGGCTTGTCAGTATGAGAAAATGTTGGAGGATGCGTCTTCTGTAACTCAGATAATTTGGATTGTTGTTGGTACTGACCACGGTTACTTCCCATATTGATGAATTGGTTCATCATTTCTTGGTGTTGATGTTGACTCTGTTCATACAGACGACATACTTGTGTGAAAGTTGTTTCACTATGCTGTTGACTTGTCTGACCCTGAGTGAAATTTTGGGTTTGCGGTGTGCCATAATCTTCTTCTGGCTAACTTGGCATGGAGCGTGTCCAAGGACGAGACATTTTTCACTTTGGGGATATATTTTGTGAACTCGTAAGACAAGAAAGAGAGTTGCAAAAGTCAATAAAATTACACACAAATAACATTTTAAAACTCCAGGATATTTTGAAAACACACGATTGCGCGCGGAGAAGGACTATTACATATCTTACATGCGGGCATAATTATACATCACTCAGGATATGCGTACATAATCCTGACATGTTATTTAAACTAGTGCACTTCTCCAGATCCTACATGAGGCGCAAACAGGCTACTTCTCACAACCTATGTACATATCATACAAGTTGGTACATCACATGGCGACTAAACGTACTCAGTCGGAGGAGATGGTGAGGACCTCCTTTCTCCTGCCGAGGGTGAGACGCAGCGATGCTGGGGAATCAACTTCCTCCTCGCTAATAGGTTCCAGACGAGGAACACTGCGCTGAGCTGATGGAGCGGGTGCCATAGTCGGAGTAACACGAACAGGAGTGGGTGCAATGGGTGGCGCAGAGCGGACTGGAGTGGGTGCAATGGCTTGGTTGAATTCCTCGGTGGAAGGCAGGCGACGAGGAGTGGCGCGAGTGGTAGGTGCATAAGATGCTGAGGACGAGACGAAAGTCAGTGGTGGCGCGGTGTGCAGGAGCTCCCTCCTGTTGGTGGCACAACCATGAACTGAGTCCATGCGGGCAGCCACGAAGTCGTCCACCAGGTTGTCGAAGGCTGCCTCCAGAGCCCGGAGGTACTCGATAAGCATCTCAAAAGCTTCGTCTCGTTCTCCTCTAGGGCAAGAGAACGTGTAGTGACATGTGTATGGCACGTGGCATGGAAGGTAGCGGTAACGACGAGTCTTCATCGCAGGAAGGACATCCCTGAGACGAGCTATCGCCTCACGAGCTGCCATCTGCATAGCATGCTTCTCCGTAGGCATGGCTCTTCCCAAGTACCGGAAGCGGCGTAACTCAACACATCCTCCCCTGAACTGCACCGCGGCTTGGTGCATGGTCAGACCGTCGTTGACTTTGTGCTGATAGCGTGTGAAGACTGGGCGCATAGATGGCCCCATCGCGACCTGGATGATGAAGGTGAGAAGCTTGACGAACCCATCAGGCTTGTTGGCGAACATCTGAGACTCGCAGTTGTTGTCAGCCATCTACAAAAGTAGGCAAAAATTCTGAGTGGTCAGATCATAAATTTATGCTGGCTGTCAGAAAAATGACTACATTTGCAAAAATATGAATTGGCTCTATTTTGCTAATAACCGATTAGCGATCGCGCCTAGTGGCTTCCTACAGTCAGCCTGGCTCTGGTTACCAAGTCTGTCACGACCGACTTTTTCAATAAATAAATATTGAGAAAATCGATCTTTAAAGCCCAGTATAGGAAAAAGTCATCCTTTCTGGTAGACAATGCTTGATAAACAGGGAACCAGTAGCATCAAATATATTACAAGGCTGAGCCGAGGCTGCTCAGCAATTTATTACAAACTCGCCAATATCTTACATAAGGGCGGTTATGGCACAGGGGTGTGGTGGCATGCTACTAGCTCGAGGATAAGTGGTGGATAACTTGACACCTAACTGGCAACTCATCGAGCGTCGAGGTGAGGCTCGATGAATTTATTTTGGGGTTGCGAAAGCGGATAATACAGTGATCAAACAGGATCGCACGGGACTGACTGGGACTCCTCTAGGCGTCGGACTCGCTATCAAACTCTTCATCCAAGAGATCGCCTTCATCAAAATCTGGCCAAATCAACAAGCCAGGTGAGTACTTTGAAAGTACTCGCAAGACAGTTCGGACAAAAGATATAATCAATGAATGCATGAATGCATCATGAATATGAATAATGATGCTCTTCTCAACAATAATATTATTTCATGACTTATTAAATAAAATAAATAACTGAAAACCAATCGGGTGTCTGGAGCGACGCCTCGAAAGGTGAACAAATAAAATGCATGCCACAGTCGGGCGTCTAAGCGACACCACATAAAGGGCTTAAAAGAAATACCACTGCCGGATATCTGAGCGACGTCACAGACAGGGTTTATAAAAGAAATGCCACCGTCAGACATCTGAGCGACGTCACAGACAGGGCTTATAAAAGAAATGCCACCGTCGGACATCTGAGCGACGTCACAGACAGGGCTTATAAAGGAAATGCCACCGTCGGACATCTGAGCGACGTCACAGACAGGGCTTATAAAAGAAATGCCACCGTCGGACATGTGAGCGACGTCACAAATAGGGCTTATAAAAGAAATGCCACCGTCAGACATCTGAGCGACGTCACAGACAGGGCTTATAAAAGAAATGCCACCGTCGGACATCTGAGCGACGTCACAGACAGGGCTTATAAAAGAAATGCCACCGTCGGACATCTGAGCGACATCACAGACAGGGCTTACAATAAATGTAAAGAACAAGATTAGTCCATCCACAAGAATAATCTTTTAACCGGGTTTATATCACATGAATCCCACTGGGGTCTTGGTCACTGTGACTGATATCTGGCAAGATAAGATGAATGTAGTAATTGAACAAAGTACAAGATAATTGAAAGATTTGAGACTCTGTAGTGTTTGGATGAACTGACCATAGTCAACGGATTTCCGTTGTCACGAAGGACTAGTTCCGTTTATGGTATTTCAGTAGAAACACATTTAACTAGTACACACCCATTTCACCTCACGATGCCAGGAATCACCCTAGACAACGGCCAAGAAAAACTTTGAGATGGGGAGGCCACAACCTCGAATAGCATGGGATCAAATTTCTATACGCGCGCTCTAAGGGGTGCCCCCCTCTCGGTCCCAACCGGAAACACCCATGCCCCCTGACCGAATGACGGGCTTTAATCCAGGGCCATGGAACCCTCATCCCGGCCTCTCTATTTGGTGTGTACCAGGAAAAGGATTTGCAACTTACTATGCCATATTCCTTTCGGAAAACTTGTGACAGTACAGGAAAGGATGAATGAAAATGTGAGTTGTTTCACGATGACACGGAAGTCAAATACTCTGGCATAAGACTGGCATGTCACAACACTGCCATCTTACCCATCATCTTGCCAACACATGGCCATGCAAATATGTATCCAACAACATAGTGCTTTTCCGAAACTTACTTTCCACTATTGTGCATGAAATGTAACATTCAAGAAATGTTCATATACATGCCATGACTACACTAAAATGCAAACATGCAACAACCACTCGTCATATCAAGAGTTCAAACATGCTTGCCTGGTTCAGAGTAGTCGGAGTTTAACTGAGTGAAGTTTGGAGCTCCGTCACCTCCTTCAGTATCTACGGTATAAGAAAAATACGCACGCAATCGTAAATACCGTGAATGTACAGAAAAGTGTCCAAAATATTTTTCAAATAAATATGACAAAAAACTAGACAGAAAAATAAAGATGACAGAAAAGGAATCAATCAAAAATCATTTTCTGTTTAAAAGTTATAAGAGTCTTGGTCCAAGGACCCATCTGTAATGAAACAGAAAGTTTCCAGGGGCTCTGCAGAAAAGTCCAGAATAACGTTTCATTTAAAAGAAGTGGCTATGAGGCTGACAGGCGGGCTCCACCTGTCGGGATTGAAAATTTGAACAGAGGAAACAGAGCGCGACGGTGCCCAAGAGGTGCGGTGGTCGTCGGCGGCGATCCACAGCGAGGCAAGGTGATCGGGGGTTACCTTCGATATCAGTGCACCATTTCGCGTTTGTGGGTGGTGGTGGTAGTCGCCGGCGAGCACCGTGTCGACGGCGGTCCTTGCTCCGGCGGACGGCGGTTCGGGCAGTCGTGGATCTCGCCGGAGGGAGATGCGGGGATCAAATAGGAGTGGGGGTTAGTCTCCTAGTTGCTCGAGAAGGTTGCTGACGAAGTTAGGGCACCGGAGACGGCCTCACCGGAGTGAATCGAGGTGGAGGCCGAGGCAGAACGGGGCGGCCGGAGTCGGGGAAGAAGGGCCCCTCGAGGATCCCCAAGTGGCTAGGCAGGGTCTAGTGAGGTGGTGGAGTCGTGCGGGGGCGAGAGCAGGCTCGGGGGTGCTATATATAGCCGGCCCGAGTCGGTTGCCGTGAACGGATAAGTCCAGCGAGTTGATTATGGC
Source organism: Triticum aestivum (assembly GCF_018294505.1). Taxonomy (NCBI): domain Eukaryota; kingdom Viridiplantae; phylum Streptophyta; class Magnoliopsida; order Poales; family Poaceae; genus Triticum; species Triticum aestivum. The sequence continues at coordinate 327,136,811 of NC_057795.1, read as the reverse complement.
GGCACTGTGGCTGGACGGATGGTTTAGGAGCTTGAGCATCGCCTAGGTGGAGTAGTGGTGCCATTTCGGGGTCCAGCTCAGCAAGGGAGGGGGTTTTACGGCTTGCCCTCGATGGAACGGCCGCACGGCCCGTCGGTGGTAGAGAATGCGCTCTGCACGTGCCAAGCCACGGCGACGGTGCCGCATGCGTGCGCTGGCAAGGAGATGGCCACGCGGAGCCACCAGGAGGTTTGGGCGGCACCGAACGGCGTTGAGCCGCCATTTTGCTCCCTGTCGGCTGTTGCGGTGTTTCGGCCGCCGCAAAGCACGCCGGCGCAGGCGGGCCAGGGCGCCGCCGATGCCAGTAAGGCGCCAAGCGCGCGTGTGGAGCTCCGGACAAGGGGGAGGGGCTGCGAGCATCGCGCCAAACGCACAGTGGGCATGCGTCTGAAGTTCTGTCGGAGAAACGACACTGAACTTTCTGAATTTACTGAATATGAACAAAACAGTGCATGCAAGGTGTTCGACAGAATGATTCTGGCATCTAGGGATTTTTCCTTGAGCTGATCTTTGGTGGAGGGGTCTCTCATTGCAACTAGAGGTTGCCTGAATTTTGGTGGAATTTTCGGAGAAGTGTAGATATAAAGTTAACCAAATTTGGCAAATCTGGTCCAAACTTGCAGTGAGTGAAATTTGAAATATTTGAAAACAAGAAGAGTGGATCAAGATGGTTCTGGGTTGTGGGTACAAAGGACTATCCATGGGTGTTGAGTTGAGGTCAAAAATGAAAAGCCTTTGGGTACTTGCTTTGCAAATCACCTAGGCTCAAAAGAAAGGACAAAATTGTTTTGGAAAGAGAAATAATTGGAATAAAATCCAAAAATGGATTTTATTAGTTTGGACAGAATGTTTGGGTTGTATCCAAGTGGGAGGAGGGGTTTTTGGGGCATTTTTTTTACCATGGGAGGCATGGTAAACAAGAGTGGATCAAAAATCAAAAGAAAGCCCAAAAACAAAAGATTTTTCTTTTTTAAAAGAAACTAAATCCAAGAAAATTATTTTTGAGAGGAAAATCTTAGCAAGAGGGTTTTTAAGAAGGGTTTAAATGACCTTCTTCAAACCAAGCAAGTCTCTCTCTTTGAAAACAAAAATCACAAAAATTTTGGAGTGTCATAGCACACGTTCGCGACCAGAATGACAATGCTATGTACGCTTCGACCAGGTGGGTCCCGACTGTCAGGCACTTCCTTGCGTGCGAAGATGTAGCTGGTGGGTCCCAACAGTCAGGGGGTGAATCCTTTTTTTCATAATATGGACGCACTTCCTTGCGTGCAAAGATGAGCTGGTGGGTCCCAGCAGTCAGGGAGAGAAAACATTATTTTTCAAGGTAAAAAGGATGCAGTTGCATGCATGCGTCCATGGGCCTGGTGCGTCCCCACTGTCAGCCTCTCACGTACAGTCATCTTCCGATGACTCTCGTTTGTTGACCATGTTGACCACACCGTGCCGAGCGCACCAAGGCAGGTGGACGACGGCATGGCCCTAGACTGGAACGACCCGGAGATGGGGAAGACGGAGCAGTGGAGTCGCAGATGGAGAGGAGTGGGAAACTTAACTGGTTTTGGTGCGCGGCAGCACTGCCACCCATGGGAGACAGGAGCAAGAACAGAGGTTGAAGAAGGAGCACGGCTGTTGGATTAACATCCAATGGTCCAGCTGCTAGAATCATTTGTTGATTAAGTTGACAAAGCCCTACGTACACGTCTTCTTAGTAGGCCCACAAGTCAGCTACCAAATCTGTCGAGTCCCAGCTGTCATCTGGAGGAATAGTTTTTTTCACATAACAAGGAGGCACTTCCTTCCGTGCGAAGATACAGCCGATGGGTCCCAACTGTCAGGGAGAGGAAACTGCTGAATAAGGAGGAACTTTCCTTGCGTGGAACCATGGACCTGGTGGGTCCCAGCCGTCAGGCTCTCACATATAGTCCTCTTCCGAAGACTCTCGTTTTTTGACCACGTCGCGCCGAGCTCAGCGAGGCGGTGGACGATGGTGAGGCCCCAGACTGGAACGACCCGGAGATGGGGAAGACACGGCAGTGGAGTCGCAGACGGAGAGGAGAGGGAAACTTGACTGGTTCAGGTGCGGGGTGGGCCTACACTCGGTAGAGAATAATAGGAGGTGCGGAGTGGAGGGATGGTTTGGCCGTTGGTGGGGTAGCGTTTCGTTGCAAGGCACACAAAACAACACCGTTGGACACTGAAGGCTGGAGCAGGCGGTCTCGGCAGCGCTGGGGGGGAGAAGACGAGAGATTGAAGAAGAATGTCCGCCGTTGGATGTAAATCCAACGCCCTGCTTAGGCTTCGACCTACTGGCCCACATGTCAGCCAACCCATTTGTTTTTTAGTCCATTTGGTGGGCTGGGTGAAACAATGATGTAGCATCTATGCAACCCATTTATATATATGGTAGAACTTAAAGCCCATTTGCATTTTTCTCGAAAACCACGGACTTGCTGGGCTGGGTGAAAATATCATGTTGGGCTGGACGAAGAAATGTTATAAAAACATAAGCACACGATTGCACGTCTATTACTGCATTGGTCAGTAAAATCTTTGCAAGCTTATGTATGCAATCACTAGGAGTTAACTTGCCAAGTTATATATAAACAATTATTATTATTATTATTTTGTAAGAACTTTCAATTTATGAAATAAAATATCATTTTAATTCGATGAGTTAATAAGACGTGGGGTATTATTATTTTTTAGGCTAGACGTGGGACAGTTGAGTTGGTTCTAGGGAAAAGTACTAGGAGAAAACTCAGCTTACATCGAAAAAGAAAGTGGAAGAAAATTCAGATATAGGATTAATGAAAACAAAAAATAAAGGAAGTGGGAAGGTCTATAAAATGGCTGGACGAACGACAGGTCTAACGTAACCTTATGTTGTTTCTATTATATATATATATACATACATATATATGTATATATATACACTATTATGGAAGGGAAAACATAAGTTCATTTTTGCATTCTCATAGAAAAAAGAACTGAGTTGTGCATCGTCTTGAAAAAACAAACATAACTTGGGCTGCTGATGTTATAGACAAGCTAGGTGGGAGGCCCAGAGGCTGCTTGATCGAAAAAATGTTGAAACATGTCGTGGCCTGCCCATTTTAAACAACAAAACCTAGGCCATGGACCTGGTGGGCCCAGGACTGTCAGCCTCTCGACGAACAGTTGTATCCCGATTCCTCTTGTTTTGCCCATGTTGGGAACGACAGACGATGACGCCGCGGCGAGAGCACGTAAACCAAGGCAGAGGATGACATCGAGACCTTGGACCTAACAAACAATCTTCTTATCGATGATCTTGTATAGCTTCTGGATGTCGACAATCTTGTTGCACCAGATGGCCGAACCATCACGTTCTTCCTTCTCTCTAGCGTAGCGAAGGAGCAGTCGGCGCTGCCGATGAAACGGGCGAATGCTCCGGAACCTCTGATGGCCCTAAAACAGTGGTAGACGAGAACCTCGTCCCGCACGCATACTTGGGCGACTACAATTTGCTGGTCCCTGTCAGGAGATGAATGGATGGGCACAAGGTCTAGTCCTGCGACCTTGTGCTTTCTCGTCCTGTAGGTACTGCTTGAACTCGGCGAGGCAGAGCTTCACCGAGTCCGGATCGTTGGTGTACATCACATTCAACTTGGTGCTGCCATGGGACTGAATGGAGAACTCAAATGTGAACTCCTTGCTGAAGTCTAGATCCGACAGGCTCACCCCTCGAATCGCCATTGGAGTCTCTTCAAGTGAATGAGTGAGTAGGCGGCAGCAGTAGTTCGTTTTTCAACTCTTGGGGAACTGGATTCAACAGTAAACTAAGTGTGTATAGGCAACAATAGTTACTACCCCTCCCTCGCCCGCTGCACGGCCAACATAATATGAACCCTCGGCGCATTCAAACGCCTCCATTAAGAAACCTATTCCGGCCACACACGTCGGTTCACGAGTGAGTCTGTATTGGTACTATAATAACAAGTGTTAGTGGTCACTTTACTTAAATTTAATTATCTTTAATTAAAATGTATTCTTAAAACAAGCAATGCATTGGCTCGTTCTATCAGTGCCACATGATCAACATGCATAACAACTAGAAATATTATTCTCAGGACGCACATGATCAACACATTTGCCGCACTTTCACACAGACAATACTACCAAGTTTGAACATTTTGTTATGGTTGTTGTCCTCTGCATCATGTGTTTCCAAGCTTGCAAGATTTAGAACCAACAAATAAGATTCAAATAATAAGTACAACAAAGATGCCTACACATCTCATTGATTCCCAGCTTCCAAGATTCAGAACCAACAAATAAGATTCAAATAATAAGTACAACGAAGATGCCTACACATCTCATTGATTCCCAGGTTGCAAGATTCAGAACCAACCCATTAGAGCGTTTTGATAAAGTGAATATCGGGATTAAATCCATCTTGGCTAGCCGTGTCATACAACCGAAGAACATTGGCCGTGTCATACAATCCATAATGCTCGTGACCATCACAACATCTATAGTAGAGTATTCTTGTTTGCATAGATAAGAAAGAGCTTGGGTTTAGGACTCTAGCAGCCGTAGTGATGGTTGTACAAACATTGGCCGTTTCTTTTTCCCACCAATTCTATCTATGTTCCTGATGCGTCAATCTTTGATGCATCCCTTGAAATTACTATAATAGTGGCACTAGTTGAAGCAAACTTTATTTCCAAAACAAGAAAATATTGCGATAGAATAGCTTTATTTAAAAAATACAACATTGGCACAGCATGACAATGCACAATCATGTTGATAAAGGACAGTACTGACCAGTGTGAGGGGCCCTATGACGCCATGACTCGATCTGGTGAACCTGCAACTCCACTCGGATGAGGTCAACCTGCAGCTCCATGATTCAATTCATGCGCCTTTTTCTACAGTTCACCTGAAATGAAGCAAAGTTTGCATCATTCAGCTAGCAAGAAGTACTTGCTCTCGTGAGCTGGCAGGTTCTTCTTTAGTATTTGCACTAAAATTGAGCAACATTAAGGTTGTCTATCTAGCTCATGTAAGGTGCAACTATAATTTGCTTATCCTTTTGTGCAGTTCCACTAAAATAACATGCCATTGTGGTGACAGTGACGACTCATCTTGCAAAGGCTAATAAAATGTTGCACAAGATTACCAACAGAATTTGATGGAGATTTTGGGAACTCCAGTCACCATTTTGTGCAGTTCCACCAAAATTGAGAGATGTTGCCCATGTGACATTTTAGTTGAACTGCACAAGACACTCATTCCAAAAAAGTGTCTTGTGCAGTTCACCAAAAGGTCACAATAGCAACAAGGTGAAATGGATATCCCTATCTGCACAAAAAGATAGAAAGTAAACAGTTGCTGGTCAATAAAAATATTCGAAACATACACGAAATGAAAAGAAGCATCTTAATTATGTTCATGGCAATCACGCAAGGATAGTAGAAATTTTAAAACATCAGCAATGCTTCATGTTACCGGAAGCATTACAATCAACTATGACATCGTCAAATATGGGATTACTTTAATGGTGGCATTGCTTGTTTACCAGATACAGTAAATCAACAACAACTAAAGAGTTGGTTTAAGGGCATGGGACCGTGGGGACAAGAGGTCACTCAGCAGCGTAAGGAAGCAACTTACTTATCATACTGGGGAAAACAGCAGGAGTACCATTTGTTAACACAGTTTAATTGCATCATATCACTGGAGGCACTAGATTAACAATAACATTGGTTAGACATATCCTTAAGGTAACATTGTGATCGCTTCATCTTACATGGGCGCTTACATTAACAACAGCAAAAGGTTGGTATAAGGACATGCGAGAGTGGACGCATCAGCACAATTTACCTAAAAGGAGGCATAAATTGGTGATGTCGAGTTTGTTCATGCTCTGTGAGGGCAGCAAATCTAATCCTGGAGAACTTTTACTATGTGAGTGCAGCAAACAAATCCTGGAGACCTTTTACTATGTGAGGGCATCAAATCTAATCCTGGAGACCTTTTACTATGTGAGGGCAGCAAATCTAATCCTGGACATACTTTGTTGACTTGTCCACCAGCCGCCAATTTCTATCCTTTTTTCAACCAATAATAGATATGTTCCTTATCCAGTTTGTACCGAGTTTTCCCATTATTTCCCTTTTCAACCAAGAGACCGGTTGGGTATTCGGTCTCTACTACTTTCCCCCTGTTATTTCCTCTTTGAATCAAGTCCTAGATTCATGCTACGATCCCCCCCCTTTCTTTGTTGTTTGAACCAAGTCCTAGATTTGAATGCATGAAGTAGCTTTACCTCTAATAATACTAAAAATTTAGGTGGATTTAGAAGAGCTGATGGAAGTAGAAAAAGATGCACATGCAGACACGTTGGGAGCTGGGGTGGTAGAGCAAGGCCGCATTCGAAGAACTTGTACCCGAGGTTCGTCGGGATGTCGGCGGCAGCAAGTCCAATCTGCGCACAATACGGCAGGGAGGAATAAGGGTAGGAGGACCTCCCGAGCCGGTGCTGTGTCCGAGAGAATGGCACGGGCAGAGGATTGGGCCCAGCCGGCAGCTGTGGGTTTCCTCCCTCGGCGGCGATGACTGCGTGAACGATGCACCTTTTAGTCCTCTACACACGCCGACCAAAGAGATCCGGTCGGATCTGTGACCAGAAGTGAGCAGAGAGAAAATGTCGCTACCGCTATCTTGTTTAAATCTAGAGAGGATGAGAGAATGAAGAGATCAACCCTAGTAAAGCAAGCACTCAGGCCCCTGCGTACATATATAGTGGAGTGATTATCTTTTTCTCACCACAACAAGCATTTCAATTTGTGTACGTGGCATTAAAGAAAAGAAACTCTCTATTTAAAGTGACTAACTGTATGACTCCTACTTACTACTAGTAGTACTAGTATTGTTCACTTGTGCTCCCCGGCCCTCCATTCATTGAACAACCCCACGGGTGAATAAACATACATTACTAGTATTTATATAGAATGAACAAGCTCGAACTATTTTCGCGTAGTTAAAAGTTGAGGGCTGGGCTTTTCCCGGGCAGTACGTGCACCAGTTTTCGGGTAGGCGGTTTGACAGAGAGGCGGGGAGGGTGAGGGAGTGGTGGATACAAACTTTCTGCTGGAAAGGTCGGGCTGTGCGATTTGACGGCGCGTTACTTCTAGAAAGACTTGTGATATGACTACTCACTATAATCATGAATAACTGGCGCTACGATCGGGGCGATGCCCCCCTTCCGTTCCGCACTCTAATCTGGTGCATGACACATCGACCCGGATGCTGGATCTCCCACATGTCGGCGAAGTACGTAGTAAGAAGGAGCAAAGAATGATGTGGTATATACTACTACTACTACTCATGTTGGAGGAGTGCGAACCACGGCAGCCCAGTGAACCAGTAGTATAGAACAATGTGGTGATATGGCCATAAAAAACAATGTGCTATGGTCCAGACTGTAGCACGTATAGTACTACTCCTCTTTGTTTGGATCCCTGAGTTAGAGCTAGTTTGGATTGAAATAGCCTCAAATTATCGAAACAGTAGGGGTTAGTTTGAGCTAGTTTGCTCTAACCCAGCTAAAAAAACTAGCCTGGTGGAGATGTTCTAATTGGGTTAGTTATCCTTGGGCCCACTAAAGGAGAACTAAAAAAATCTCCCCTGCCTACACCAGATCGCTCCCTCCTCCACCCCCCCTCGCACGACTCCTCTCTGTTCCCCATCGGGCCGCCCGCCCAAGTGTCGCTCTGCTGCTTGCCCTCTATCTCCTCCGGCCGCCCTATCCCTCCGGCCTCCGCCACCCTACTCCGTCCGCCCTCTCCCTCAGGCCTTTGAAGGTCTCCCCGCTCCCCCATCACCGGTCGCTTTTCTCCATCTGTCATGCGTGATGGTGGCGCATCTACCAGGGAGGTCGCGAGAGGGGTGAGTTTGTTCATTCGTTCTCTGGCTCATAACCATATCATTGATCTTGCTCGCTCAAGCGCTAATTCTAATTTGGAAAAGTAGATCTTGAACAAACTTGGTATAGATTTGTGGTGCACACATGGAATTGGTTGATGTTGCTTGAGGAGGTAATTTATCTTTCTAGAGGCCCAAAGATTCAGTTCACCTTTCTAGGTATTTCTGTTTCAGGATTGCATTATTTCTATAGGCCCAAAGATTCAGTTCACCTTTCTAGGTATTTCAGTTTCAGGCTTGCTTTATTTCTAGAGGCCCAAAGATTCAGTTCACCTTTCTAGGTATTTTAGTTTCAGGCTTGCATTATTTCTAGAGGCCCAAAGATTCAGTTCGCCTTTCTAGGTAATTTAGTTCCACGCTTGCATTATTTCTCGAGGCCCAATGATTCAATTCACCTTTCTAGGTATTTTAGTTTCAGGCTTGCATTATTTCTAGAGGCCCAGAGATTCAGTTCACCTTTCTAGGTATTTCAGTTTCAGGATTGCATTATTTCTAGAGGCCCAAATATTAAGTTCGCAGTCGGCGGCAAGCGGCCCTGCTTCCCATGCCTGTATCAGCCTCAACTCGCAAGTGGCGGCGTGGGAGGGGTTCCCGGGACTTGGGCTCTACAGAGCCTTCCTCCAGAGTGACGATGACGAGCTCCTCCCTGGGTGCGTGAGGGGCTCCGAGCCCCCTCCCTATCGTGAATGACTTCCGTGATGAGTTAGCGCATGCTTTGTTTCATGGAGTGTATTTTTTTGTGAAGCTTGATTGATGACTTGTATGTTTAAGTGGGATATCTCATTTGTATGGACAAAGTAAAATTTATCATGTTTTGCATGCTTGATTTGTAAAGATGGTTCGTTTATGTCAATTGTGAGCGGGAGGAGGCCACACAAGAGCCAGCCACACCAAATCCTGCAGGAAATAGGGTCCAAAGTAGTCAAATGATTGAGAAAGAGCATTTATTGTCAATCTAACCCTGCCATCCATACACCTCTTTGGTTTAGAGTTAGTTCAGGGTTAGTTTAGTGTTAGAATCTAAATCTAACCTCCAACTGAGTTAGAGTTCTCCTTGTCTCGGTTCACGGCCATCATACTTTCCCCATCCCTGTGTTTTCAGTATCCTACGAATCAAAGAGGCCCTATTTTTTGCGGGGAAAATCAAAGAGGCCCTTAGACTGGTTTAGGTCCGGTCATTTTTTATAAATGTGTTATGTCCAAAATTTAATGAACATGCTCCGGTTTCTACAAAAATAATCCGGCTTTGTGTAGTAATTCATTCATTCATTTATTCTTCTGCGGGGGGTTTGCATGTAATTCATGAGGTCTGAAATGTAAAGTACCCCAGCATATGCTCCAAGTCGTGCATGCACTACAACCCAGATGCTCTATGTCCCACATGTCGGCAAAAGGGAGCACATGGAAATAGCCTAGGAGTACATATAGGAGGATAAATGCGTGAAAAAATATGTACTGTGAAGCATAGTTGCGGTTCGAAAAGGAGACCTAAAGTGATGACAGCTATAGCTTCTGGGAACGACAGATGGCGGCTCCGCGGCGAGAGCACCAAGGCAGAGGATGACGTCGAGACCGCGGACCGAACGAACAAGCTTGTTGTCAATGATCTTGTATAGCTTCTGGATGTATAGCTTCTGGATGATCTTGTATAGCTTCTGGATGATCTTGTATAGCTTGACGTCGAGAGCACCAAGGTGCAACAAGCTTCAACCACGGAGTCCTTCTCCTACCCATTGTCGATGATCTTGTATAGCTTCTGGATGTCGACAAGCTTGTTGCACCAGATGGCCGAACGGTCGCGTTCTTCCTTCTCTCCACCATAGCGAAGGAGTAGTCAGCGCTGCCGATCAAACAGGCAAATGCTCCAGAACCTGTGATGGCCCTACTGAGGGAGTCCTGGATAAGGGGGTATCCGGACAGCCGGACTATATACTTTGGCCGGACTGTTGGACTATGAAGATACAAGATTGAAGACTTCGTTCCGTGTCCGGATGGGACTCTCCTTGGCGTGGAAGGCAAGCTTGGCGATTCGGATGTAGATCGCCTTCTCTGTAAACCGACTCCGTGTAACCCTAGCCCCCTCCGGTATCTATATAAACCGGAGGGTTTAGTCCATAGGACTCAACAATCATACCATAGGCTAGTTTCTAGGGTTTAGCCTCTCTGATCTCGTGGTAGATCAATTCTTGTAATACTCATATCATCAAGATCAATCAAGCAGGAAGTAGGGTATTACCTCCATCGAGAGGGCCCAAACCTGGGTAAACATCGTGTCCCCAGTCTCTTGTTACCATTAGCCTTAGACGCACAGTTCGGTACCCCCTACCCGAGATCCGCCAGTTTTGACACCGACATTGGTGCTTTCATTGGGAGTACCTCTGTGTCATCGCTGTAAGGCTCGATGGCTCCTCCAACCGTCAACAACGCTGTCCTGGGTGAGACTTTCCTCCCGGACAGATCTTCGTGTTCGGCAGCTTTGCACTGCGGGCCAACTTGCTTGGCCATCTGGAGTAGATCGACAGCTGCGCCCCTGGCCATCAGGTCAGGTTTGGAAACCTCAACTACACGGTCGACATCCATGGAGACTTGATCTTTGATGGATTCGGGCCCATGTCAGGAGCGCCGAACGATCACGACATGCATGACCTAGATCTACCATCGGACAGTATTCGGAACATCGCACCTACTACGGCTCTGGACTTCGTTCTAGAGCGGATCGTGCCTTCCAAGGACGGGTGGATGGACCCTGCTCCGGAGGCTGCACACTCATCAGCGTGGGAGCCGAACATAGACTCCACTCCTAAGGAGATCTATGTCTCCGGACCCCTGGACTTGTCCTCGGTCATGAGTTCCGGGCCACGTGCATCCATGCCCATCAAATCCGACTGGGCCCCAATTATGGGGTTCACCGCCGCGGATATCTTTTAGCACTCACCCTTCGAAAACGTGCTAAATTCATTAAGGTCTCTCTCTCTATCAGGAGATTCCTGGCCGAACTATGTTCGGCTCGAGTGGGAAGCAGGCGACGATGGAATTCGTCACCCACCCACCACCCACTTCATTGCAACGGGCGATGACTTGACCGACGTGCTTAACTTCGACTCCGAACACATCGACGGTATAGACAACGGTGCGGGAGAAGAACAGGAACCACCGCCCATAGGGCGCTAGACTGCCACCTCTTCATATGATATATGCATGGTGGATACTCCCAAAGAAAACAATGGCGATGAGGCAATAGGAGATAACCCCTCGGGGAAGAAATAAAAGCATGGTTGTCATCGGCACCGCTCCAAGCCCCGCCACAGAAATACCGGCACCGAAGAAGAAAATAATCCAGATGGCGCCGAAGAGGGATACAATCCCGATCAGCCTACTCTCGAGCAGGCCGAACAAAAACACGGACAGGTCAGACCAGACGAACAGGCGACGGACGGATACTTGGAGGACAATAACTATATGCCTCCCTCCGAAGGCGAGGCGAGCCTCGGTGACGAAGAATTCGGCGTACCAGAGGATCACATAGAGCAGGAGCGCTTAAAGCGTCGGCTTATAGCCACTACAAGAAGCCTGGAAAAGAAACAACAGCAACTTCAAGCTGATCAGAATCTGCTCGCAGACAGACGGACTAAGGCCCAGGCAGCTGAGGAATACGGATTCGAGCAATGAACAAAATACTACCCAAAGCGTAGGCTACCACCTCAATTTGAGGCAGCGGCTGAGGGAGTCCTGGATTAGGGTGTATCCAGACAGCCGGACTGTGTACAACGCCAGACTATTGAAGCGTGAAGATACAAGACTCAAGACTTCGGCCCGTGTCCAGATAGGACTCTCCTTTGCGTGGAAGACAAGCTTGGCAATCCGGATATTGTGTTTCCTTCCTTGTAACTGACTCCATGTAAACCCTAGACCTCTCCAGTGTCTATATAAACCGGAGAGGTTGGTCCTTAGAAGGCCGATCACAATTACAATCATACCATCATAGGCTAGCTCTTAGGGTTTAGCCTCTACGATCTCGTGGTAGATCTACTCTTGTACTACCCATATCTTCAATATTAATCAAGAATGAAGTAGGGTTTTACCTCCATCGAGAGGGCCCGAACCTGGGTAAACATCTGGGTCCCTTGCTTCCTGTTACCATCAGCCTAGACGCACAGATCGGGACCCCCTACCCGAGATCCGTCGGTTTTGACACCGACATTGGTGCTTTCATTGATAGTTCCTCTGTGTCGTCACTGCGGGGCTCGATGGCGCCTTCAATCGTCAACAACACGGTCCAGGGGGAGACTTTTCTCCCCGGAAAGATCTTCGTGTTTGGCGGCTTCGCACTGCGGGCCAATTCACTTGGCCATTTGAAGCAGATCGATGGCTACGCCCCCGGCCACCAGGTTAGGTTCGGAAACTTGAACTACATAGATGATATTCGCGGAGACTTGATCTTCGACAGATTTGGGCCTGCGCCAGGAGCACCGAACAGTCACGACGAGCATGGCTTAAACCTGCTGTTGGACAAAGCTCGGGATCTAAACCCGGAGCAAGTTGTGTTGCCTAAGGATGGAGGGGTGGACCTCGCCCTGCAGGCCGCACACTTATCAGCAATGGAGCCGAACACGGGTCTCACCCCTGAGGTGGCCTGTGACTTCGGACCCCCGGATTCGCATCCGGATGTTGGTTCCTGTCCGCGTGCTCCCGAGCCCGCCGACCCTTGTTGGGCTCCGGTAATGGAATTCACTGCTATGGATATCTTCCAGCACTCGCCCTTTGGCAACATGCTGAATTCGTTAAAAACTCTCTCTTTGACAGAAAATTCCGGGCCGAACTATGTCCGGCTCGAGTGGGAAGCAGGCGACGAGGAAATTCGTTACCCACCCACCACCCACTTCATAGCCACGGTTGATGATTTAACCGACGTGCTTGACTTTGACTCCGAAGGCATCGACGGTATGGACGACGATGCAAAGAGAAGATTCAAAATCTATGGGGTACTGGACTTCCGCCTCGTCACACGACATATACATGGTGGATACGCCCAAGGAGGACGACGGTGACAATCTGGAAGATAAAAACCCCGGGCTAAAGCCAAAGCGCCGGCGCAGACGCTGTTCCAAGTCCAGCAACAGTAAAAATATCAGCAAGAGCGCCAGAACGATCGATACTCCAGTCAACCCCGAAGGCAACAACGACCATATGGAACCAGCGATGGAGCAGGACGAACCAGGTCACGCCGAACACAGTTCAGAGCAGACGCCCGAGGACAATGATCTAGAGGGACGAGTTCATCAAACCGGCCCAAGACAAGAAGACAGTTCGGACGATGATCCATTCATCATTCCGGAAGAATGCGTGGAACGGGATAATCTCCATAGAAAGCTTATGGCCACAGCGAGAAGTCTGAAGAAGCAGAAGCAACGGCTCAAAGCCGCACAAGAAACGCTCAACCGCAGATGGAACAAAGTGCTAGACACTGAAGAAATATATGGCGACGATCGCCATACAAAGAGCTATCCAAAACGCAAGCTACTGCCAGAATTCGATGACGAGGCTGTTCCACCAAAGACTAATACGACCAGGAGGCCCAACGTACCACTTCATAACCACAACAAAGCAGCTACCGGCGCCGTGCACGATCTACGTGAGCACCTGGATAAGAAAGCCGGCACAGCTAGGTCCATCTACGGATCTAAAGGACACACCCCGGCGAGGGACTGTAGTCATCAAAACGATTATGCCAATCAATTACCAGTTCGGAATAAAAACCGGACACAACAACAGCCAACGGCATGCCACAACACATCCAGATACAGAGGGGCTGCTCACCCCCTGTGCTTTACCGAAGAGGTACTGGACCGTGAATTCCCACAGGGCTTCAAACCTATGAACATAGAGGCATACGATGGAACGACAGACCCAGGGGTCTAGATCGAGGACTTTATCCAACATATACATATGGCTTGTGGGGATGACCTCCACACCATCAAATACCTTCCCCTCAAACTAAATGGACCAGCTAGACACTGGTTGAAAAGCCTCCCCGAAAATTCAATTGGAAGTTGGGAGGAACTCGAGGACGCTTTCAAGGCGAATTGTCAAGGGACTTATGTCCGACCTTCGGATGCTGACGATTTAAGCCACATAATCTAACAGTCCGGAGAGTCCCCCTGCAAGCTTTGGAACAGATTCCTCACTAATAAGAATCAAATTGTCGATTGTCCGGATGCCGAAGCCTTAGCGGCATTCAAACACAGCATCCGCGACGAGTGGCTCGCAAGACACCTCGGCCAAGAAAAGGCAAGGACAATGGCAGCCCTAACAAGCCTTATGACCCGCTTTTGCGCGGGCGAAGATAGTTGTCTAGCCCGTAAAGGCACCGGCGACCCCAGCACATCCGAAATAAGAGATGGCAATGGGAGGCCACGGCGTAATAAAAATAAACGCCTAAACAAGGAACAGAGCCCGGACAACACAACTGTTAATGCCAGATTCAGGGGCTCTCGGCCTGATCAGCAAAAGAAGCCATTTAAAGACAGCAAAGAGGGACCGTCCGGTCTGAACAGAGTCCTGGACAGACTGTGCCAAATTCATGGCACCCCGGACAAACCTGCGAACCACACGCACAGAGAGTGCTGGGTCTTCAAGCAGGCCGGCAAATTAAATGCCAAACACAAGGGAAGGGAAACACCAGGTGAAGACGAGGATGAACCTCGCCAGCCGAACACTGGGGGCAGAAAAAATTCCCGCCAGAGGTTAAAACAGTGAACATGATGCACGCGACTTGTACATCCATGAGAAGGCACGAACGCGCGCATAGAGACACGCGCGATATAGAGCCCATCGCACCTACACCTAACTACTGGATGTCTTATCCGATCACCTTCGACCGCTCGGACGGCCGAACTAGTATTCGGCGCAAAGGATCAGAGGCCTTGGTGCTCGACCCAATAATCGACGGATACCACCTCACCCACATCCTCATGAACGGCGGCAGCAGTCTCAATCTAATATATGAGGACACTGTCCGTAGGATGGGGATAGACCCATCCAGAATTAGTAAAAGCAACACCACCTTTGAAGGGGTGATACCAGGCGTTGAAGCCTACAACAGGGGCTCCGGCATACTGGAGGTACCATTCGGCTCTCTAGGCAACTCCAGAAACGAAGAACTACTCTTCATCATCGCACCCTTCCAAAGCAACTATCACGCAATGCTTGGAAGAACAGCCTTCGGCCGCTTCAACGCATTGTCGCACTATGGCTACCTTACTCTCAAGATGCCCAGTCCACGTGGCGTCATCACCGTTAGTGGAATAACAGAGCACTCCTCACGCACAGAGGAACACGCGACGGCCCTAGTGGCCGAACTATAAGCGACCTCCAATATCAAAAAAACATGACTGGTTGTTAAGACCACAGACACGATTAGATGAGTCCGGTAGCCCAGATCGAACCAGGGCACCGTATATGTAATCCCATAGCAGATACCAGGGGCTAAAGATACTTAATAAAACCCCACACTAGGCTCAACCTTATTGGCAGGCCAACATCTTACACTTTTACTATCCATCACATACTTACGTTGTACTCTCCTATGAGTTTTCTTTTTCCACAGACAACGTTCGCGCGATACCCTTTCAAGATATGGCACAACGGAGACAAAGGCGCAGACGTGCAGCAGGGCCCCGTTCAACAGGTTTCTTTTTAGATTAAGCCCCTGTGTAAACCTTTTCTATTGCCTCTTGTTGTTTAACCATCCCATGGGTTCCATACCCACAGAGGATACTGCCGTTTTTGGCATTTCGCCATGACAGATTAACGCACATACCTGGAAACACAGGGTTTATAATGAATGGGTATTCTTGATCCCATCATCTGTTATAAAGTCCGAATACCTTCGGGAGTGTTCGGCGTCACGAGTTTGGCCTTATATGCATCAGCTCCGAATCATGTCTTTGGTCAAATGTTGGGTTTGCCCGACTCCTGGGTTTGCCGCCTTACGTTCCGTTATTATCGGCTAAGATGGCCAAAGGAGAACTACTGTGATTGTGCCCTGGTTATTCCGGATGAGCACCTCAGTAGAGAAAGCCGAAAATTGACTATCATGATGCAGCAAGAGACTGTTCAACCACTCGAAGACTCACCGGAATCTTTAGTATTCCTCCGCATTAATGAAGGGCCATTTCTCGGTCATGTACATACGCGCCCGTATGCGGATGCACGCAAAGGTACCAGGGGCTACATAGTAGCCCCAACGTTAGACTCCCATGGCTAAGCGGAAGTGTTACAGCTATATAGTCCGGTTGCCTAGTTCAACGTGAGATCACCTCCTTAATGGACCAAGACGTTGGATCAAGTGTGATTAAGCATATTTTTCGCGAACACCCCTGCGTTGTATGCGTGAGGGCTGAAGCCAATGATTGCTAACTTTCGGATTACATATTTATATATACATATATATATATAAACGGCCGCACAGGGGACATAATCATATTTTCAGGCAAATAGTATAAATATAGCCTCATAATCAAAATAAACATTGTTTTTACAATGATTCAATTCATCATTCAAATAAGACATTCTTCGAGCACTGCGCCTCTATTAGGCAGGCACCTTCTGTGACCTGCGCCAAGTAGTGCTCGGCCGGATATTGGACCCCCGCCGGATCCTGGGTCGCTATAATGGTGGCCTCCATATCCGTCCAATAGGCTTTAACGTGGGCAAGAGCCATCCGCGCACCCTCTATGCACGCCGACCTTCTCATGGCATCGATCCGAGGCACGGCCCCAAGGAATTGTTGCACCAAGCCAAAGTAACTGTCCGGCTTAGGCCCCTTCGGCCAAAGATGGTCTATTACAGACCGCATTGCAAGCCCGGACAGCCTGTCAAGCTCCGCTACAGCAGCCATCTTGTCACTTAACGGCAGCGGGCGAGTGGGAGCATTGAATTGCGACCAGAAAAGCTTCTCCACTTCCTTATCACCTTGATCTTTGAAGAACTCGGCAGCGTTAGCCGTACTCTTTGCCAAATCCGCATATGCATCCGCGGGACTCCAGCGTCCATCCAGGGGAGCGTACTTCGGATCGAAAAACTTCGTCCGCAGCAAATAGGAGCCCCCAGCCACGATTTTACCGGCCTGTTGAAACTCCTCCCGTGCACCCCTGAGTGTTGGGGAACGTAGCAGAAATTCAAAAATTTTCCTACGAAACACCAAGATCTATCTATGGAGAGACCAGCAACGAGTAGGAGGGAGAGTGCATCTACATACCCTTGTAGATCGCTAAGCGGAAGCGTTCAAGTGAACGGGGTTGATGGAGTCGTACTCGTCGTGATTCAGATCACCGATGATCCTAGTGCCGAACGGACGGCACCTCCGTGTTCAACACACGTACAGCCCGGTGACGTCTCCCACGCCTTGATCCAGCAAGGAGAGAGGGAGAGGTTGAGGAATACTCCATCCAACAGCAGCACAACGGCGTGGTGGTGGTGGAGGAGCGTGGCAATCCTGCAGGGCTTCGCCGAGCACCTATGGGAGAGGAGATGTGTCACGGGAGGGAGAGGGAGGCAACCAAAGGCCTTAGGTATGATTGCTCCTCCTTTTCCCCACTATATATAGGGCCAAGGGAGAGGGGGAGGGCGCAGCCTTGCCCCCTCCTCCAAGGAAGGGGTGCGGCTAAGGATGGGGAGGAGTCCATCCTCCCCAAGGCACCTCGGAGGTGCCTTCCCCTTTAAGGACTCTCCCCTTTTTCCTTTATCTTGGCGCATGGGCCTCTAGGGGCTGGTGTCCTTGGCCCATGTAGGCCAAGGCGCACCCCATACAGCCCATGTGGCCCCCCGGGGCAGGTGGCCCCACCCGGTGGGCCCCCGGGACCCTTCCGGTGGTCCCGGTACAATACCGATGACCCCGAAACTTGTCCCGATTGCCGAAACATGACTTCCTATATATAAATCTTTACCTCCGGACCATTCCGGAACTCCTCGTGACGTCCGGGATCTCATCCGGGACTCCGAACAACATTCGGTAACCACATACAAGCTTCCTTTATAACCCTAGCGTCATCGAACCTTAAGTGTGTAGACCCTACGGGTTCGGGAGACATGCAGACATGACCGAGACGTTCTCCGGTCAATAACCAACAGCGGGATCTGGATACCCATGTTGGCTCCCACATGTTCCACGATGATCTCATCGGATGAACCACGATGTCAAGGACTCAATCGATCCCGTATTCAATTCCCTTTGTCTATCGGTATGTTACTTGCCCGAGATTCGATCGTCGGTATCCAATACCTTGTTCAATCTCGTTACCGGCAAGTCTCTTTACTCGTTCCGTAACACATCATCCCGTGATCAACTCCTTGGTCACATTTGCGCAAATGATGATGTCCTACCGAGTGGGCCCAGAGATACCTCTCCGTTTACACGGAGTGACAAATCCCAGTCTCGATCCGCATAAAACAATAGATACTTTCGGAGATACCTGTAGTGCACCTTTATAGTCACCCAGTTACGTTGTGACGTTTGATACACCCAAAGCACTCCTACGGTATCCAGGAGTTACACGATCTCATGGTCAAAGGAAGAGATACTTGACATTGGCAAAGCTCTAGCAAACGAACTACACGATCTTTGTGCTAGTCTTAGGATTGGGTCTTGTCCATCACATCATTCTCCTAATGATGTGATCCCGTTATCAACGACATCCAATGTCCATAGCCAGGAAACCGTGACCATCTATTGATCAACGAGCTAGTCAACTAGAGGCTTACTAGGGACATATTGTGGTCTATGTATTCACACGTGTATTACGATTTCCGGATAATACAGTTATAGCATGAATAAAAGACAATTATCATGAACAAGGAAATATAATAATAATACTTTTATTATTGCCTCTAGGGCATATTTCCAACAGTCTCCCACTTGCACTAGAGTCAATAATCTAGTTCACATTGTCATGTGATTAACACTCACAGGTCACATCGCCATGTGACTAATAGCCAAGAGTTTACTAGAGTCAGTAGTCTAGTTCACATCACTATGTGATTAACACTCAATGAGTTTTATGTTTGATCATGTTGCTTGTGAGAGAGGTTTTAGTCAATGGGTCTGAACCTTTCAGATCCGTGTGTGCTTTACAAATCTTTATGTCATCTCCTAGATGCAGCTACCACGCTCTATTTGGAGCTATTCCAAATAACTGTTCTACTTGCAACTATTCTAAATTGTTGCCCCATTGTACGTATCCGGTATCTCTACTTAGAGCTATCCGGATAGGTGTTAAGCTTGCATCGTCGTAACCTTTACGACGAACTCTTTTACCACCTCCATAATCGAGAAAATTCCTTAGTCCACTAGTTACTAAGGATAACTTTGACCGCTGTCCTGTGAGCCATTCTTGGATCACTCTTGTACCCCTTGACTGACTCATGGCAAGGCACACTTCAGGTGCGGTACACAGCATAGCATACTGAAGAGCCTATGTCTTAAGCATAGGGGGCGACCTTCGTCCTTTCTCTCTATTCTGCCGTGGTCGAGCTTTAAGTCTTAACTTCGTACCTTACAACTCAGGCAAGAACTCCTTCTTTGACTGGTCCATCTTGAACACCTTCAAGATCATGTCAAGGTATGTGCTCATTTGAAAGTATTATTAAGCATTTTGATCTATCCTTATAGATCTTGATGCTCAATGTTCAAGTAGCTTAATCCAGGCTTTCCATTGAAAAACACTTTCAAAATAACCCTATATGCTTTCTAGAAATTCTACATCATCTCTGATCATCAATATGTCAACAACATATACTTATCAGAAATTCTATAGTGCTCCCACTCACTTCTTTGGAAATACAAGTTTCTCATAAACTTTGTACAAACCCAAAATCTTTGATCGTCATCAAAGCATACATTCCAACTCCGAGATGCTCACTCCAGTCCTTAGAAGGATCGCTGGAGCCAGCATACCTTTTAGCATCCTTAGGATCGACAAAACCTTTCTGATTGTATTGCATACAACCTTTCCTTACGACTGGTAAGGAAACTCATTTTCACATCCATCTGCCAGATTTCATAAATGCAGCTTATGCTAACATGAATCCGACGAACTTTAAGCATCGCTACGGATGAGAAAATCTCATCGTAGTCAACTCTTGAACTTGTGAAAATCTTTTCGCCACAAGTTGAGCTTCATGGACGGTGACATTACCATCCACGTCCGTCTTCTTCTTAAAGATCCATTTATCTTAATGGCTTGCCGATCATCGGGTAAGTCCACCAAAGTCCATGCTTTGTTCTGATATATGGATACTATCTCGGATTTCATGGCTTCTAACCATTTGTCGGAATTCGGGCCCACCATCGCTTCTCCATAGCTCGTAGGTTCATTGTTGTCCAGCAACATGACTTCCAAGACAGGATTACTGTACCACTCTGAAGTAGTACGTATCCTTGTCACCCTACGAGGTACGGCAGTGATTTGATCCGAAACTTCATGATCAATATCATAAGCTTCCACTTCAATTGGTGTAGGTGCCACGGGAACAACTTCCTGTGCCCTGCTACACACTGGTTGAAGTGATGGTTCAATAACCTCATCAAGTCTCCACCATCCTCCCACTCAACTCTTTCGAGAGAAACCTTTCCTCGAGAAAGGACCCGATTCTAGAAACAATTCATATTGCTTTCGGATCTGAATTAGGAGGTATACCCAACTGTTTTGGGTGTCCTATGAAGATGTATTTTATCCGCTTTGGGTTCGAGCTTATCAATCCTGAAACTTTTTCACATAAGCGTCACAGCCCCAAACCTTTAAGAAACGACAACTTAGGTTTCTCCAAACGGTGTCGTCTCAACGGAATTACGTGGTGCCCTATTTAAAGTGAATGTGGTTGTCTCTAATGCCTAACCCATGGACAATAGTGGTAATTCGATAAGAGACATCATGGTATGCACCATATCCAATAGGGTGCAACTATGATGTTCGGACACACCATCACACTATGGTGTTCCAGGCGGTATTAATTGTGAAACAATTTCCACAATGTCTTAATTGTGTGCCAAAACTCGTAACTTAGATATTCATCTCTATGATCATATCATAGACATTTTATCCTCTAATGATCTTCTACTTCACTCTGAAATTATTTGAACCATTCAATAATTCAGACATGTGTTTCATCAAGTAAATATTCTCAACATCTACTCGAACCATCTGTGAAGTAAGAACATAACGATATTCACTGCATGCCTCAGCACTCATTGGACTGCACACATCAAAATGTGTTACTCCCAACAAGTTGCTATCTTGTTCCATCTTACTGAAACGAGGCTTTTCACTCATCTTGCCTATGTGGTATGATTTGCATATCTCAAGTGATTCAAAATCAAGTGAGTTCAAACGGTCCATTTGCATGGAGTTTCTTCATGCATATATACCAATAGACATGGTTCGCATGTCTCAAACTTTTCAAAAATGAGTGAGTCCAAAGATCCATC
Source organism: Triticum aestivum (assembly GCF_018294505.1). Classification (NCBI taxonomy): domain Eukaryota; kingdom Viridiplantae; phylum Streptophyta; class Magnoliopsida; order Poales; family Poaceae; genus Triticum; species Triticum aestivum. The sequence continues at coordinate 327,115,318 of NC_057795.1, read as the reverse complement.
AACATGGAGCTTCTTCATGCATTTTATACCATTATGACTTACATGGCAGTGCCACAAGTAAGTGGTACTATCATTACTATCTTATATCTTTTGGCATGAAAATGTGTATCACTACGACCGAGATTCAATAAACCATTCCTTTAGGTGCAAGACCATTGAAGGTATTATTCAAAAATAGAGTAACCATTATTCTCCTTAAATGAATAACCGTATTGCGATAGACATAATCCAATCATGTCTATGCTCAACGCAAACACCAATCTCGGTGGTAGAGGGAGCGTGCGATGCTTGATCATATCAACCTTGGAAACACTTCCAACATATATCGTCAGCTCACCTTTAGCTAGTCTCCGCTTATTCCGTAGCTTTTATTTCGAGTTACTAACACTTAGCAACCGAACCGGTATCCAATACCCTGGTGCTACTAGGAGTACTAGTAAAGTACACATTAACATAATGTATATCCAATATACTTCTATCGACCTTGCCAGCCTTCTCATCTACCAAGTATCTGGGGTAATGCTGCTCCAGTGGTTTTCCCCTTATTACAGAAGCACTTAGTCTCGGGTTTGGGTTCAACCTTGGGTTTCTTCACTTGAGCAGCAGCTGAATTGCCGTTTCATGAAGTATCCCTTTGTTCCCTTGCCCTTCTTGAAACTAGTGGTTTCACCAACCATCAACAATTGATGCTCCTTCTTGATTTCTACTTTCGCGGTGTCAAACATCGTGAATACCTCAAGGATCATCTTATCTATCCCTGATATGTTATAGTTCATCACGAAGCTCTAGCAGCTTGGTGGCAATGACTTTGGGGAAACATCACTATCTCATCTGGAAGATCAACTCCCACTCGATTCAAGTGATTGTTGTACTCAGACAATCTGAGCACAAGCTCAACGATTGAGCTTTTCTCCCTTAGTTTGCAGGCTAAGAAAATCGTCGGAGGTCTTATACCTCTTGACATGGGCACGAGCCTGAAATCCCAATTTCAGCCCTCGAAACATCTCATATATTCCGCGATGTTTCGAAAAACGTCTTTGGTGCCTCTACTTAAACCATTTAACTGAACTATCACGTAGTTATCAAAACGTGTATGTTCGATGTTCGAAACATCCACAAACGACGTTTGGGGTTTAGCACACTAAGCGGTGCATTAAGGACATAAGCTATCTACTGTCTGCATAATTGCTACTTTCAACTTTCAACTATATTTTCTCTAGGAACATATCTAAACAGTAGAACTATAGCGTGAACTACGACATAATTTGCAAAAGGTCTTTTGACTATGTTCAGGATAATTAAGTTCATCTTATGAACTCCCACTCAGATAGACATCCCTCTAGTCATCTACGTGATTACATGATCCGAGTCAAACTAGGCCGTGTCCGATCATCACGTGAGACGGACTAGTCATCATCGGTGAACATCTTCATGTTGATCGTATCTACTATACGACTCATGCTCGACCTTTCGGTCTCTGTGTTCCGAGGCCATGTCTGTACATGCTAGGCTCGTCAAGTTAACCCTAAGTGTTTTCGCTGTGTAAAACTGTCTTACACCCGTTGTATGTGAACGTAAGAATCTATCACACCCGATCATCACGTGGTGCTTCGAAACGACGAACTGTAGCAACGGTGCACAGTTAGGGGAGAACACTTCTTGAAATTTTAATGAGGGATCATCTTATTTACTACCGTCGTTCTAAGCAAACAAGATGCATAAACATGATAAACATCACATGCAATCAAATAGAGTAGTGACATGATATGGCCAATATCATATAGCTCCTTTGATCTACATCTTCGGGGCTCCATGATCATCTTGTCACCGGCATGACACCATGATCTCCATCATCATGATCTCCATCAACGTGTCTTCATGAAGTTGTCACGCCAACGACTACTTCTACTTCTATGGCTAACGCGTTTAGCAATAAAGTAAAGTAATTTACATGGCGTTCTTCAATGACACGCAGGTCATACAAAAAATAAAGACAACTCCTATGGCTCCTGCCGGTTGTCATACTCATCGACATGCAAGTCGTGAATCCTATTACAAGAACATGATCAATCTCATACATTACATATATCATTCATCACATCCTTTTGGCCATATCACATCACATAGCATACCCTGCAAAAACAAGTTAGACGTCCTCTAATTGTTGTTTGCATGTTTTACGTGGCTGCTATGGGTTTCTAGCAAGAACGTTTCTTACCTACGCAAAGACCACAACGTGATATGCCAATTGCTATTTACCCTTCATAAGGACCCTTTTCATCGAATCCGATCCGACTAAAGTGGGAGAGACAGACACCCGCCAGCCACCTTATGCAACTAGTGCATGTTTGTCGGTGGAACCGGTCTCACGTAAGCGTACGTGTAAGGTTGGTCCGGGCCGCTTCATCCCACGATGCCGCCGAATCAAGATAAGACTAGTAACGGCAAGCATATTGAACAATATCGACGCCCACAACTACTTTGTGTTCTACTCGTGCAAAGAATCTACGCAATAGACCTAGCTCATGATGCCACTGTTGGGGAACATAGCAGAAATTCAAAAATTTTCCTACGAAACACCAAGATCTATCTATGGAGAGACCAGCAACGAGTAGGAGGGAGAGTGCATCTACATACCCTTGTAGATCGCTAAGCGGAAGCGTTCAAGTGAACGGGGTTGATGGAGTCGTACTCGTCGTGATTCAGATCACCGATGATCCTAGTGCCGAACGGACGGCACCTCCGCGTTCAACACACGTACAGCCCGGTGACGTCTCCCACGCCTTGATCCAGCAAGGAGAGAGGGAGAGGTTGAGTAATACTCCATCCAACAGCAGCACAACGGCGTGGTGGTGGTGGAGGAGCGTGGCAATCCTGCAGGGCTTCGCCGAGCACCTACGGGAGAGGAGATGTGTCACGGGAGGGAGAGGGAGGCAACCAAAGGCCTTAGGTATGATTGCTCCTCCTTTTCCCCACTATATATAGGGCCAAGGGAGAGGGGGAGGGCGCAGCCTTGCCCCCTCCTCCAAGGAAGGGGTGCGGCTAAGGATGGGGAGGAGTCCATCCTCCCCAAGGCACCTCGGAGGTGCCTTCCCCTTTAAGGACTCTCCCCTTTTTCCTTTATCTTGGCGCATGGGCCTCTAGGGGCTGGTGTCCTTGGCCCATGTAGGCCAAGGCGCACCCCATACAGCCCATGTGGCCCCCCGGGGCAGGTGGCCCCACCCGGTGGGCCCCCGGGACCCTTCCGGTGGTCCCGGTACAATACCGATGACCCCGAAACTTGTCCCGATTGCCGAAACAGGACTTCCTATATATAAATCTTTACCTCCGGACCATTCCGGAACTCCTCGTGACGTCCGGGATCTCATCCGGGACTCCGAACAACATTCGGTAACCACATACAAGCTTCCTTTATAACCCTAGTGTCATCGAACCTTAAGTGTGTAGACCCTACGGGTTCGGGAGACATGCAGACATGACCGAGACGTTCTCCGGTCAATAACCAACAGCGGGATCTGGATACCCATGTTGGCTCCCACATGTTCCACGATGATCTCATCGGATGAACCACGATGTCAAGGACTCAATCGATCCCGTATTCAATTCCCTTTGTCTATCGGTATGTTACTTGCCCGAGATTCGATCGTCGGTATCCAATACCTTGTTCAATCTCGTTACCGGCAAGTCTCTTTACTCGTTCCGTAACACATCATCCCATGATCAACTCCTTGGTCACATTTGCGCAAATGATGATGTCCTACCGAGTGGGCCCAGAGATACCTCTCCGTTTACACGGAGTGACAAATCCCAGTCTCGATCCGCATAAAACAATAGATACTTTCGGAGATACCTGTAGTGCACCTTTATAGTCACCCAGTTACGTTGTGACGTTTGATACACCCAAAGCACTCCTACGGTATCCAGGAGTTACCCGATCTCATGGTCAAAGGAAGAGATACTTGACATTGGCAAAGCTCTAGCAAACGAACTACACGATCTTTGTGCTAGTCTTAGGATTGGGTCTTGTCCATCACATCATTCTCCTAATGATGTGATCCCGTTATCAACGACATCCAATGTCCATAGCCAGGAAACCGTGACCATCTATTGATCAACGAGCTAGTCAACTAGAGGCTTACTAGGGACATATTGTGGTCTATGTATTCACACGTGTATTACGATTTCCGGATAATACAGTTATAGCATGAATAAAAGACAATTATCATGAACAAGGAAATATAATAATAATACTTTTATTATTGCCTCTAGGGCATATTTCCAACACTGAGCTCAGTTCGTATTTCCTTGGTGGCATTAAGTGCCTTGTTCAGGTCGGCCGAATTATCCTCATGCTCCTTTTTAAGGAGCTCATACTGGTCAGCAGCATTTTTTAACTCAACAGCCATTTCGGCTATCTTTTCCTCGCTTCGACGATGAGCAGCCTGTTCGGCCCTCAATTCCTCGGTCGCCTTTAGGGCAACTGCATTGCTCACCCGGGCTTGTTCCTTGGCTTGAGCAAGTTCCGCCCTCAGGGCTTCCACGGTAGCAGCACCATCTGCAGTCCAAACATATTACACTAATATCATGTCGCCTTCATATTAAAGGAAGGCAGAGCATATACCTTGTAATTTGTCCAGCCGCTCGTTCACCAGCATGATATCGGCATCGATTGATCCAATCTGCCTTGTTAGTTCAGCAACTTCAATGGACGTGCCGGCGGCCGGACCAACAGGTACCTGCACATATTTACAGCACAATCATTGGTTTATGATCCCCCGTTTGTAGCCTAGGGCGGGCAACCAGAGTCTCTGTCAGGACCCCGATCCTAAGTCACACCGATCTAGCATGTAACACATCATATCACTTTGCGGCCTCACGCACGGTATTCCCACGGGTGCCACCTTATCTGGCCCGGGAGCGTTTGCCCCTTTTGGCTCACGTATATGATAGTGCCGCTAGCATCCATATGACAAAGAACCCGGGCTGACATGGCTAGTCGTGAACCCAAAGTGGCACTAACTTACAGGGACAGGCATACATAACCCAACAACGAATGTGTCGGTCATCAGCGAGTGAATCCAGGCTGTAGCACTGGGCTAGCAGGACTCCGGTGAACTGGGCTGTAGCGGGCTAACAGGACTCCGGAATTCATCGCTTGACATTTCCCCGAGGGGACAGACACAGGAACGAAGAAGGACACATGCCGGCCAGCCTAAGTGTTCCGGAGCAGTAGCAAGCTGCCATGGCTCAGTGGAAACACTAGGAGACATTTCCCGGTAAGATAGGCTACTAAGGATAAACAACTAGATAGTCAGATCCCACACATACCAAGCATTTCAATAACATACACACAATATGCTCGATATGTGCAAATACAACATGGCATCACAACATGACTCTACAACTCAAGCATTTAATTCAATAGGCTCCGAGGAGCGAGATATTACAATCATGGGTCTCATGACCCAACAATCAGAGCATACAAGTCAAAGCATAAGCGGAAGCTAAACATGTCTGAGTACAGACATCTACAAATGGAAAATGCTGAGAAGCCTGTCTATCTACCAGATCCTGCCGAGGGCACAAGATCGTAGCTGAGGTAACAAGCTAAACGTCGAAGTCCACGCGGTACTACTAGCGAGACTGAAGACTCTCTGCAAAACATAAATTAAGCAACGTGAGTACAAATGTACCCAGCAAGACTTACATCAGAGCTAACTACATATGCATCATTATCAACAAAGGGGTGGTGGGGTTTAACTGCAGCAAGCCAGCTTTGACTCGGTGGCTATCCTGAACTACGACTGCAAGTAACTCTTTTGAGGTGGCGCACACGAGTCCACATATTCACCATATCAATACACCACTATGGATCCGCTCCCGTCTCCCTACGAGAACGCCATCCATAGCACTCACGCTTATCTTGCATATTTTAGAGTATCCACTGTCACTTGTCTATGAACTGTACAGGCAATCCAGAAGTCCTTTACCGCGGACACGGCTATTCGAATAGATCATATTAACCCTGCAGGGTGTACTTCTTCACACACGCTCTCACCACTTACCGCCGTTTACACGACATGTACTCAGCAACCTTCAAGCGGAAGCCCAGCGAGGGTGTCGGCCACGACCTGACTAACCACACAAGTCTCTCGTCCAGGTTTATCGCCTATTCGGGTTCCATCCGCAAGGAGATCCGGCCGAGGTGTCGCTCACGGCCCCAAACGATGTGTGCAGGGTTCCCAAGCCCACCTCGACGGGTAGATCTACGCTTGGTACACCGTGCCACGGTGCCTAGTCTGTCCCAAGCCCACCTGTACCGGGTGCCACTTGGTAGACTACTAACACTACCTACAAACACCAGAAACTAGTTGCAACTCCTGGATAGAGATCAAGTTGATTAATAAGTCGAGAGGGGCACTTAAGCATTCCAATGCGTGGTAGTAGCTGGTCATGGATCACAAACACAGAACTCAGTTCCTGAGGACGGCTGCAATGAGACAACCCACCATGTACTCCTACATGGCCTCTCACCGCTACCTTTACCAAATCGTGTTCACACACTTAGTTCACACACAGTAGGACATGTTCACACACCTCTGATTCATTCCCGATGAATCAGACCTGACTCAACTCTAAGCAGTAGCAGGCATGACAACAAGCATAAATGAGTAGGCACATCAGGGCTCAAACAACTCCTACTCATGCTAGTGGGTTTCATCTATTTACTGTGGCAATGATAGGTCATGTAGAGGATAAAGGGGTTCAACTACCACAGCATGCAACAGTTGAATCGGTGTTGTCCTAATGCAGTAAAGAGAGCAGGAGCGAGAGAGTGGGATTGTATCGGAATGAACAAGGAGGTTTTGCTTGCCTGGCACTTCTGAAGATAGCATTGAGTCTTCATCAGTGTCAACGATCACATCGCCGGTACATGTCTATCGAGAGGGGACAATTACCGGCAAACAAGGAAGAACACAATCAATGCAATGCGACAATTTGATGCATGAATGTGACATGGCAGTATGATGTGATTTGAGCTAATGCAACTAGCAGCAAGTTAAATGGAGTTGGTTTGAACCCTAAGTTCAAATTCAAACTCCACATGTGATTATTTAAATGCCATTTAATTGAATTGTCCTAAACAGCAGCTATAAATTGTTCTAACATGCATGAAAATGGTACAGATGGATAGATTGGATTTTTCGGATCATTTTTCATATATAAATTATTTCATTTGGAGTTACGGTTGAATTTCTATGAATTTTAGAAGTTTAAATCATTTTCTGGATTTTCTTATTTATTTTAAATCCAGAAAATCATTTACTGCGTCAGCATTGCGTCATGCTGACCTCAGCAAGTCAAAGGCGCCAGCCCAGGTCAAACCTGACGGCTGGGACCCACGGTCAGTGTAACAGGGCTGGTTTGGGTGGATGACATGTGGGACCAGTCAACGGCTGCGTCAGCAAAGTCAATGCTGACATGTGGGTCCAGGGTAATTAGATTAAACATAATCTAGTTTAGTTAGCCAGTTAATTAGGATGTGGGGCCCGGCTGTCAGTGGCACGAGGCGGTGATTGGCGGCTAATTAAGCAGCCACGTCAGCAAGTGACGCCGGCGACCACGGCGACGGCGGGACCTCGCCGGAGTTGCTCGGGACGGCGCTACAGACGGTGGTTTGCGACGGGGTTTGGCTCTACGGGGAGCTGGAGGGGTGGCGCATCCACTGGTGGCAGCGAATGGAGCTGGGGTGGCCCGAAGCGACGGCAACTTCGACGACGGCGGCGGCCGGAGTTCGGGCGACCACGGGTTTGATGCTGCAGAGAGCAAGCGGGCTAGTTTTTGCACTAGGCATGCTCTACGGGGAACTACGAACGCGTAGGGCTCGCCGGGGTGACCAAATGGTCACCGGAGCTACGCCGGCAGCGAGCTCGGGTGGAGGTGAGCTTCGGCCTCAATGGCGACGGCGGTTACGAGGCGAAAATGACGCGGGGAAGAGAGGGGAATCGATCGGAGGCTCACATGGGTCGCGTAGAGATGGTCAGTGAGCTCGGGGAAGTGACGACGGTGGCGAATCGATGGTGAAGATCCTTGGCGGCCGGCGACGGAAATGGCGATGGTGGCGGCGTTGCAGCGCGTCCGGGACCTCGTGGCTCGGTGGAGAGGAAGAGGGGGTCGAGGCGGAGCCTCTTGGTGCGTAGGCGAGGCGTGGGGTGGCCGGTGGCCGCAGTGGCAGCGAGCGCGGCGGCGATGGCGTTCGGTGACTGCGTGCGAGAGAGAACAGGGGAGGGGATGAGCACGGGGGAAGAAGTGAGAGGAACCGGGGGGTGCGTGGCGTCCTCGGGTGCCTCCAGCAGCGAGCAAGTAAGTAGGAGGTGGCCGGCGATGCAGTAGGTGGCCGGCGAAGCAGGAGGTGGCCGGGGCAGCGTCGGCGCCCGCCACGCACCTGTTCGTCCTCCTGGCAAAGGAGGAAGATGAAAAGGGGGGCGCTAGGCTGGGCCGGCCAGATGGGCTGGCCAGCTGGGCTGCGACAGGTGAGTCCAGGTGAGGTTCTCTCCTCTCTTTTATTTAATGTTTCTGTTTTCTATTATTTCTGTAACTGTTGGGCTTTATTAAAAATATCTAGGCACTTCCAAAAATCATGAAACTAATCATGGCTACTGTTTAGAATATATCCAACAGTAAACATTTTAGTTTATGATTATTTGAGCATTTTAAATATTTTATAGTATTTAAATGCCCAAATGCAAATAAGTAATGATTTAATTCAAAAATCCAGAATGGCCTAAAAATATGTGCATCATTTTTGGCAGAGGTTTTCACCTTTACCAGAAATCATGAACATTTCCAGAGGCATTTTGGGTTTATTGAAAAAGATTTTATTTTGACCCTAGTTGAATTCATTTGGTGCTAGGGTTTAAGCATCCCCATTTCAAGTTTCATAAAATTTAAACATGATGCACACATGAAGGGAAACCCTCATGCAAAGCCAGAAGCTAGGGATGTGACAACTCACCCCCACTAAACAAGAATCTCGACCCGAGATTCAAGCGTAGGGTAAGACGAAGGGGGCACGCAAACTAACACAATCTTCACGATCCAGGTTGCACTTCAAATGAACATTGATTCAATCACCATCTTTGTCTTGTCGTCTTGCTCTGAGAACTCCAGCCAATATGACAACGAGAGGAGAAGGGGACTCTAGAAGGATCGATCTTCTCGAAGATCGAACAACTCAGGATCAACTCATGGGACGAGACATTGACACATCTCTCGAGCTGAGACACGAAGCACACATCTAGAGGGATGGAGTGAAACGGATGACGAAGGTTCACTAGGTAGGCAACAATTCCACACCTAAGAGGGTGGTGAACGATTGTCAACGTAGCGAGGAGTTAAGTTGACATGACACCATAATGATGGACCTTAGGGAAGGTGACTCGTAGAAATATCCCCTTAAGTGGCAAAAAGAATTACCTTTGATTCAAAGATCATTGGAACTCTTTATACCAGCCTAAGGCAATTCTCGAGCGATCGTTTGGAGGGGTCGGTAGAATGGCATGCTTGGATTAAAATGGATGACGTGGATTACCTTGTTGAAGACAACACAAGGGATGATTTTTGTAACTGGGGAGAAGCTCAATAGTAGAGGGTGAGTCCACTGTTTGAAAGTCATAGCATAACCGAGGAAGCTAAGAGCAAACCCAGTTAGTGCCGATGATAACACCTAGCGCTTGCGCGTGCTCTCAAGAACTTGACCATTTCCATATTCATCAAGGTTTTACCAACATCCGTGTCAAGGATCCTGGCAACACAACATACTACCATGATGGATAGTGATGGACGATGCAGATGGGAAGGAAGACAACACTTTCTCAGATTTCACCTTAGCGGGGCCAAGGGGACCAAATCTGGGTGATCGACCGAGAGACATTTAGCACTCCGCTTCTAATGTTCTCCTTGATGTTCTAGTGCAACCCATTAATTAAAATGGTTTGGTTCCCGGAACATCAAGTAAAAGGTCGGACTTCGGGAGCACAAAAGAAAATCCATAAGGAACATCTAAGGAGTAAATCCTACGAAGTCCTTATGGGGAGGTGACTAAACGACTTAAACAAGATATTACAATAATAGGTCTTCCGGCTGGACGTGTTGGCCACGACATCCTCTTTACCGGTTACAGAGGGACCAATATTATAGTTCTTGGGAAAAAAATGCTCCAACCATCATATCTGCCAGAGATTCAGATCTGGTTGGTGTCAGAACAATGCAGACTCATCGAGTCTAGAAGGAAAAATGAAAGTTTGCAACACAAACCGACGAGATGACGTTGCGAGATTCTCGAGAAATGAACTACGATAGCAGGCTCCAAAACATGAGCTTGTTCTGCTACAAACATGTGAACACGTTGTCCCAGGCAAACATGATCCCGTGGTAGTCTTACAATAAAACACTACCGAGTTCATGTTGGGAACCATCATCGAGGATATCGGAGTCTTGTGCATGATCTAGAATTAACACAACAAACTCCTTTTCCTTGAGCAAATCAATCAGTGGCTTGGTGCGCTGGGGACACATATAGAATGGAGGTAGCGAGCCTATCAAACCATAGCATACTTCGCACATGCATGACTGACTTGAGATGATCCCAGAGGAGGCAAGACAAACTTTCTCGAATTCACGGCGGCAACTTTCACCAAGTACACGTGAATCAGAGGTAGTCACTTCTTTCATCCAGCACATGCTTCATGAACGGAACATGAAGATAATGCTTATAGAAGTTTCCAACACTAGCTTAATGTTCAACAAAATCATGGAGGTGATAAGGATGTTGTTGATGGGCTCAACAACAATTCATCCAGATGCCCATGGAGATGGAATTCCATAACTATGTGAACAAGGTGATAGTATTGGTCAGACCCAAAAGATATAATGGTGTATGCTCGAGGAAAATCCACGAGTAAGACAACATTACGAACATCGTTGGTTCTGATTTGATTTGAGAATAGCCCGCACTCAAATCAAAGTTTTGATAAGGCAACAGACCAACAACTGATCACGAGGACCAATCGATGAGAATATCATCTTTCTTCAACACACATACACACAAGGATATCCCTTTGGGATGAACTGAGTCGGACAAGCTTTTATCTTCCAACTCTCCAAGTTGTTGTTTAGCTTATCCAACTAGCTCAGGGTATCCAACACGGATTCTTGGAGAGAGGGTGGTTTCGAAAGCCAACTTGGTCACGAGCTCAACATAGCAGTCAGGTGACAACCTGGTGATACTTCCGAGAAGATAATCGAAAAATCATGAACCACCGATATGCTATTAAGCTCGAGAACAATCTTGCTTTTCAGGGCAAGACGATATGATCAAATGAGCGAGGATTTGACAAAATCCTAACTCATCAATCAAAGAGTGCACCAGGGAATAAGGACTAGGTAGCACAATCAGTCTTAGAATGATGATTCAAGAACCAACACACTAAGAATGAAATTATTGTCCATTAACTACCGAACAACAGAGTTGCTATGAGTATAGATTTCACACATCACGATTCACTTGTCGGCGTTCCGGTTATAATAACACGGGAACCAAGGAATGAATATCGATGGCGAGAAGTATCACTGTATCAAGAATTCATCGGATGGGTGCAATTCCCATGATAACCTTAATATAAAGATGGTGATACTCCAAGGTAGAATAGAGCAAAAGCTGGATTAGTATTTGATCTGCGGAACACAACTGCTTTGACCCAATCCTGGATATGGATGAGGTACTGGAGTTTGTTTCTCCTAGTCATTCCGGAATAGAATGGCTTGACGGACCACAAGAGTAGTGGCATCGATGAACACGGATGCATAACTACTCCTGACTATCAATTGATAGACGAGGTCAGAAGACAACTAAAGAGGGACAACCCAAAGGAACATCTGATTTTCTGAGTTGTGGATGCATGGATTAGCATGTCGAACGAAGTTCAACATATTTCTTCCGGATAACCCATGCAGAAAGGTAGAACTGACAGATTCACAACATAGCATCGAGAACTCGTTAAGAGCACTCTGGTTGCGATCTCTTGGTTCAAAGAACTTCTGCCATAAGCAGTTCATGGTATTTGGAAGAAGAAAATACCACGGACCTCGAGGACTATCGCAAAGGTTGCTAATAACCTAAAGGAACGAGCAAACACTATCAACATGAAGGGAGTAGGGTGAGTTTTGGGTTCAAGACCCAGGAGTAGAATACCTACTACTAAGTGGCATCACGGGATGCTTTCGAGAATGATGGCTAGAATCATCACACTGAGAACACAAAGCATGGATAGACCACTAGATGATCCCCTAAGACACCTAGGGTCATAATAAAAATTCCAACATATATGTCAAGGCAATAAAGTACCTCAACTCACCGTTTTAGTGTGGTTAACCTGGCCAGAAAGGTCATCGAAAATAGAGGGCAAGATTTTGCAATTGCATCAGATTATTTGGAAACCTGGGATGACTCGGACAGCATAACGGCTGTAAATGCTCAGAATGATTTGAGACATCCTGCAAAATGGTGGCATAACCACTCGATCATCATAGTATCAAGGTTCTGAGATCAACTATGAACATACAGAAGATAGTAGGAACTTAACTCAAGCTTAGAACCAATAATCCTATGGGACTACGGATTAGTAACACGTGATCCTGATAGAAAGAAGAGAAATCCTAATTCCTTAACCCCGTAGGAAAGGTAAGATGACTCAGATCAGAGGGCATAAGGTATAAGGTGTAAAAAGAGCCTTATGTTCCATCCCACAATCAATTCCCTTATATAACTAAAGAATTTCTAGACTCAACTTCGACCAGTTTGGCTTGGTAATCCTACAGGCAGTCAAGCTCTGATACCAAAGCTATCAGGACCCCGATCCTAAGTCACACCGATCTAGCATGTAACACATCATATCACTTTGCGGCCTCACGCACGGTATTCCCACGGGTGCCACCTTACCTGGCCCGGGACTGTTTGCCCCTTTTGGCTCACGTATATGATAGTGCCGCTAGCATCCATATGACAAAGAACCCGGGCTGACATGGCTAGTCGTGAACCCAAAGTGTCACTAACTTACAGGGACAGGCATACATGACCCAACAACGAACGTGTCGGTCATCAGCGAGTGAATCCAGGCTGTAGCACTGGGCTAGCAGGACTCCGGTGATCCGAGCTGTAGCGGGCTAACAGGACTCCGGAATTCATCGCGTGACATTTCCCCGAGGGGACAGACACAGGAACGAAGAAGGACACATGTCGGCCAGCCTAAGTGTTCCGGAGCAGTAGCAAGCTGCCATGGCTCAGTGGAAACACTAGGAGACATTTCCCGGTAAGAGAGGATACTAAGGATAAACAACTAGATAGTCAGATCCCACACATACCAAGCATTTCAATAACATACACACAATATGCTTGATATGTGCAAATACAACATGGCATCACAACATGACTCTACAACTCAAGCATTTAATTCAATAGGCTCCGAGGAGCGAGATATTACAATCATGGGTCTCATGACCCAACAATCAGAGCATACAAGTCAAAGCATAAGCGGAAGCTAAACATGTCTGAGTACAGACATCTACAAATGGAAAATGCTGAGAAGCCTGTCTATCTACCAGATCCTGCCGAGGGCACAAGATCGTAGCTGAGGTAACAAGCTAAACGTCGAAGTCCACGCGGTACTACTAGCGAGACTGAAGACTCTCTGCAAAACATAAATTAAGCAACGTGAGTACAAATGTACCCAGCAAGACTTACATCAGAGCTAACTACATATGCATCATTATCAACAAAGGGGTGGTGGGGTTTAACTGCAGCAAGCCAGCTTTGACTCGGTGGCTATCCTGAACTACGACTGCAAGTAACTCTTTTGAGGTGGCGCACACGAGTCCACATATTCACCATATCAATACACCACTATGGATCCGCTCCCGTCCCCCTACGAGAATGCCATCCATAGCACTCACGCTTATCTTGCATATTTTAGAGTATCCACTGTCACTTGTCTATGAACTGTACAGGCAATCCAGAAGTCCTTTACCGCGGACACGGCTATTCGAATAGATCATATTAACCCTGCAGGGGTGTACTTCTTCACACACGCTCTCACCACTTACCGCCGTTTACACGACATGTACTCAGCAACCTTCAAGCGGAAGCCCAGCGAGGGTGTCGGCCACGACCTGACTAACCACACAAGTCTCTCGTCCAGGTTTATCGCCTATTCGGGTTCCATCCGCAAGGAGATCCGGCCGAGGTGTCGCTCACGGCCCCAAACGATGTGTGCAGGGTTCCCAAGCCCACCTCGACGGGTAGATCTACGCTTGGTACACCGTGCCACGGTGCCTAGTCTGTCCCAAGCCCACCTGTACCGGGTGCCACTTGGTAGACTACTAACACTACCTACAAACACCAGAAACTAGTTGCAACTCCTGGATAGAGATCAAGTTGATTAATAAGTCGAGAGGGGCACTTAAGCATTCCAATGCGTGGTAGTAGCTGGTCATGGATCACAAACACAGAACTCAGTTCCTGAGGACGGCTGCAATGAGACAACCCACCATGTACTCCTACATGGCCTCTCACCGCTACCTTTACCAAATCGTGTTCACACACTTAGTTCACACACAGTAGGACATGTTCACACACCTCTGATTCATTCCCGATGAATCAGACCTGACTCAACTCTAAGCAGTAGCAGGCATGACAACAAGCATAAATGAGTAGGCACATCAGGGCTCAAACAACTCCTACTCATGCTAGTGGGTTTCATCTATTTACTGTGGCAATGACAGGTCATGCAGAGGATAAAGGGGTTCAACTACCGCATCATGCAACAGTTGAATCGGTGTTGTCCTAATGCAGTAAAGAGAGCAGGAGCGAGACAGTGGGATTGTATCGGAATGAACAAGGAGGTTTTGCTTGCCTGGCACTTCTGAAGATAGCATTGAGTCTTCATCAGTGTCAACGATCACATCGCCGGTACACGTCTATCGAGAGGGGACAATTACCGGCAAACAAGGAAGAACACAATCAATGCAATGCGACAATATGATGCATGAATGTGACATGGCAGTATGATGTGATTTGAGCTAATGCAACTAGCAGCAAGTTAAATGGAGTTGGTTTGAACCCTAGGTTCAAATTCAAACTCCACATGTGATTATTTAAATGCCATTTAATTGAATTGTCCTAAACAGCAGCTATAAATTGTTCTAACATGCATGAAAATGGTACAGACGGATAGATTGGATTTTTCTAATCATTTTTCATATATAAATTATTTCATTTGGAGTTACGGTTGAATTTCTATGAATTTTAGAAGTTTAAATCATTTTCTGGATTTTCTTATTTATTTTAAATCCAGAAAATCATTTACTGCGTCAGCATTGCGTCATGCTGACCTCAGCAAGTCAAAGGCGCCAGCCCAGGTCAAACCTGACGGCTGGGACCCACGGTCAGTGTAACAGGGCTGGTTTGGGTGGATGACATGTGGGACCAGTCAACGGCCGCGTCAGCAAAGTCAATGCTGACGTGTGGGTCCAGGGTAATTAGATTAAACTTAATCTAGTTTAGTTAGCCAGTTAGTTAGGATGTGGGGCCCGACTGTCAGTGGCACGAGGCAGTGATTAGCGGCTAATTAAGCAGCCACGTCAGCAAGTGACGCCGGCGACCACGGCGACGGCGGGACCTCGCCGGAGTTGCTCGGGACGGCGCTACAGACAGTGGTTTGCGACGGGGTTTGGCTCTACGGGGAGCTGGAGGGGTGGCGCATCCACTGGTGGCAGCCAATGGAGCTGGGGTGGCCCAAAGCGACGGCAACTTCGACAACGGCGGCGGCCGGAGTTCGGGCGACCATGGGTTTGATGCTGCAGAGAGCAAGCGGGCTAGTTTTTGCGCTAGGCATGCTCTACGGGGAACTACGAACGCGTAGGGCTCGCCGGGGTGACCAAATGGTCACCGGAGCTACGCCGGCGGCGAGCTCGGGCGGAGGTGAGCTTCAGCCTCAATGGCGACGGCGGCTACGAGGCGAAAATGACGCGGGGAAGAGAGGGGAATCGACCGGAGGCTCACATGGGTCACGTAGAGATGGTCAGCGAGCTCGGGGAAGCGACGACGGTGGCGAATCGACAGTGAAGATCCTCGGTGGCCGGCGACGGAAACGGCGATGGTGGCGGCGTTGCAGCGCGTCCGGGACCTCGTGGCTTGGTGGAGAGGAAGAGGGGGTCGAGGCGGAGCCTCTTGGCGCGTAGGCGAGGTGTGGGGTGGCCGGTGGCCGCGGTGGCAGCGAGCGCGGCAGCGATGGCGTTCGGTGACTGCGTGCGAGAGAGAATAGGGGAGGGGATGAGCACGGGGGAAGAAGTGAGAGGAACCGGGGGGTGCGTGGCGTCCTCGGGTGCCTCCAGCAGCGAGCAGGTAAGCAGGAGGTGGCCGGCGAAGCAGGAGGTGGCCGGGGCAGCGTTGGCGCCCGCCACGCACCTGTTCGTCCTCCTGGCAGAGGAGGAAGATGGCAAGGGGGGGCGCTGGGCTGGGCTGGCCAGATGGGCTGGCTAGCTGGGCTGCGACAGGTGAGTCCAGGTGAGGTTCTCTCCTCTCTTTTATTTAATGTTTCTGTTTTCTATTATTTCTGTAACTGTTGGGCTTTATTAAAAATATCTAGGCACTTCCAAAAATCATGAAACTAATCATGGCTACTGTTTAGAATATATCCAACAGTAAACATTTTAGTTTATGATTATTTGAGCATTTTAAATATTTTATAGTATTTAAATGCCCAAATGCAAATAAGTAATGATTTAATTCAAAAATCCAGAATGGCCTAAAAATATGTGCATCATTTTTGGCAGAGGTTTTCACCTTTACCAGAAATCATGAACATTTCCAGAGGCATTTTGGGTTTATTGAAAAAGATTTTATTTTGACCCTAGTTGAATTCATTTGGTGCTAGGGTTTAAGCATCCCCATTTCAAGTTTCATAAAATTTAAACATGATGCACACATGAAGGGAAACCCTGGTGCAAAGCCAGAAGCTAGGGATGTGACAACTCAGGGGCTACTATCTATATGGAGCACACCTAGCGCGTGCCTCACAGCCAAAGAAATAGTGTATACCTCAAAGCCTCTGAGCAGGCTTGTGAATGCTTCATTCAAACCGCTTGTAGAGGATGAAATCTTCTTGAGCACCGCGCTCATTAATGAGCGGTGCTCTTCCGAGAGTGCAGCTCGCTCCAGTAGGCCTGTCAGTGTGTCCGGCCGGACATTAAACTGTGTCGGACCCTCCCCATCGCCCCTCGTGGGAGCCCAACGCTCCGGGCTTAGGGCGGCTACTGCATTGGCTTCCGGCTTCGGTAGATCCGGACTCCTCCGTGACGACACCTCGGTGTCGCCCGCTTCATGAGTCAGAGAGGTGGGTGTGGTCTCGCTCTCCATCATCTCCGGAGGAAGATCCCCCGAAGACAAACTCTATCGAGAAGAGTTGCTAGCCGGACTGCACAAGGCGAATCCTGGTTACAGATCTAGGAGAAGCACATTATGTTCGAATTAACGATTGACTTACGGCTTGAGGGAGGGCTGGCCCATTGGCGGGCATAACACGGTGAGGATGCCCGTCGCGGCAGAGCCCCTTGGTGCTACCTTCTTCCCTTGCTCGGGCATCTGCGTCTCCAGGTCTTCGGAGGCGGCCCTCTTTTTCCCACGCGGGGAGGAGGCATTAGCCTCCCTCTCCCGACTATCCTCCCTAGGGGAGGTAACAATTCCCCTGGTTCGGGTGCGTAGCATGTGGAGTTCGGTTTCTTTGTTCTTCCCCTTATCCTTCCCTGAGGGCATTCTGCTGAGTACCCGGTCAAGCATCTTGGCCATGGTGGGACCAGGCGAACCTTCGGGAAGTGGCGCCGGACACCTGATTCTCTCCGCCTTGCTGAGCCATTCCTGGCCACGGATGATTTTCAGAATAAACAATTATGACAAATTCAAAACAAGGTATCCGGTATTAAGGCTACTTACTTGGGTATCTAGGCGATTGTAGCTTAGGCCCGCATCCTCGATGGTGTCCGGACACTCTACTTTCTGTCCAAAGAATAATTTGCACATCCCTTCGAGCTTCAAGCCGAAGAAGTGCTTGACAGTCCGCGGACCCTCCGGATTGAACTCCCACATCCGGAGAGGCCGGCATTGGCACGACAACATCCGTCGGATTAACATCACTTGCATTATGCTAGCGAGGTTAATGTCCCTCTCAAGAAGCTCCCAAATGCGATTCTGCAGTACTGGTACATCACCAGCCGGCCCCCAATTCCGTCCTACGTCGGTCCAAGACGCTAGTTGTGATGGAGGGCCCGAGCAGAACTCGGGAGCCGCCACCCACTTTGTGCCTCTGGGAGCCGCGACATAGAACCACCTCCATTGCCATACATCGGATACTTCTGGGAAAGAACCCTCTGGCCATGGGGCATCGGCGTTCCTTCTTATTATGGCACCTCCGCACTCCACATGTCGCCCCTCTATCATCTTCGGCTTCACATTGAAGGTCTTGAGCCATAAGCCGAAGTGTGGGGTGACATGGAGAAAAGCCTCGCACACGATAATGAACGACGAGATATGGAGGATAGCATCTGGAGCCAGATCATGAAAATCCAACCCATAGTAGAACATGAGCCCCCTCACAAAGGGATCGAGGGTGAAGCCCAAGCTGCGGAGGAAGTGAGGGACAAACACGACGCATTCATTGGGCTCTGGTGTAGGGATGACCTGCCCTGGAGCAGGAAGCCTGTCCTGGATGTCGGTGGTCAGGTATCCGACCTCCCTAAGCTTCACAATGTCTTCCTTTTGAATCAAGGAGGCCACCCACCGGCCTTGAGGGTCAGATTCGTACATATTGGAGGATCTGGGGGGTTGGAGCTTAGGTTTCGGGTGTTAGAACTCGAGGTGCGAGAAGGCACGAGGAAGGTGGAAAAGAGGCATAGGCCTCGACCCCTTTATAAAGAGGGTGAATATCAAGAGTCCTCGGTGTGACCATTTGAGGCTTATCTAAAAACACACGGAGTTATACCAACGGCCGTCGTGGGGTCACGCACGCCCGTATTAATGGAAAATCCCGTAATAAGAGGAACACGATCTCTGCCTCGACGGGACGTGCCAATAAAACTGCCTCGTAAGACGAGTCGAGGTGGGGGTAAGAAACGCCGGTTCGCGTTGGACCAGGCCACGATGCAAGGGCATGACGCACGAAGATTTCCAGCGGATCAGATTTATGCTATGTGAAGATCATCATGCAGATCTGGACACGGGCTACGTGTTCGATAACCACTTTGGAGTATTCGGAGAAGGAACCCGCCCTGCAATGCCGAAGACAAGACTGCACGCCGGACTCATCGTCATTGAAGCCTGGTTCAGGGGCTACTAAGGGAGTCCTAGATTAGGGGGTATCCAGACAGCCGGACTATGTACAACGTCTGGACTATTGAAGCGTGAAGATACAAGAGTCAAGACTTCGGCCCGTGTCCGGATGGGACTCTCCTTTGCGTGGAAGACAAGCTTGGCAATCCGGATATTGTGTTTCCTTCCTTGTAACCGATTCCATGTAAACCCTAGCCCTCTCTGGTGTCGATATAAACCAGAGAGGTTGGTCCTTAGAAGGCCGATCACAATTACAATCATACCATCATAGGCTAGCTCTTAGGGTTTAGCCTCTACGATCTCGTGGTAGATCTACTCTTGTACTACCCATATCTTCAATATTAATCAAGCAGGAAGTAGGGTTTTACCTCCATCAAGAGGGCCCAAACCTCGGTAAACATCTGTGTCCCTTGCTTCCTATTACCATCAGCCTAGACGCATAGATCGGGACCCCCTACCCGAGATCCGCCGGTTTTGACACCGACAGTGGCACTAAAAATCAAACGCAGGCCTACACCCCGCCGACAGCACACTGCGGCAAGGGGCTACGTGCAAGACCGGCATTACATACCAAACAACAACATAGCAAGCACCCCGGGCACATAAGTAGCCAAAAACAGAGTCCGCAAACCTTGGTGCAACAAATATAAGCATCCTAAGGCAAAGAATGACGCCCAGGAAATGACAGTCAGCACAGGATCCCGTAGTCCTCAACCTGTTCAGCGGGAGAAGAGAATTCAAAATCATAATTCGGGCCCCTCCAGCCTGAACCGCATACTTGACCGCCCATGTCAAATTCATGGTACCCCAGGAGCGGCAGCCAATCATACCAATAGAGAATGTTGGGTCTTTAAACTGATCGGCAGGCCGACGCCAGAAACAGCATAAAGAGGTCCCAGGGCAAGAAGCCCAGATTATCAAGCCTAAGGATCGATCACTCGAGGATGAGACCCACTAAAAAACTCATTTTAGAGTGTCATAACTAGGCGCGAAGGCCACTTAGGCCCCGCCACTCTGGAGATGGTCTTCGGATTGCCAAAAAATTGCCATGCCAAAGAACTAACTTTCGGCATTACACCTCTAGGCAGTAGCTATTCAGGACCGCCAGGATACACTGCGACTCGACGCATTATCACCCAATGCCCATGACAGTCTTAAAAAAACCAGACCCATGTGATGTAGTCACAATCGCGGGCAAGACGGAGCTTCTCCTCGGTGCCGAAGAGTATTCGGCCACTATTAACAGAAGCAGCAAGTTACGGTTTTTTCAATCGAACCTTGATTCGACGGCCGAACTCCCAGAGACCGATAAAGGAGTCCTAACTACTTCATGATACCCCAGCCTGATCATGGCTCTTACAGATCCTCCGGCATAAGCTGGACGGGTCACATCCCACGGCTCAGCCGTTGCTCACACACGCCTTTTAGCATTATTTGCAGGTTCGCCTTTGCGCATAACTGGACCGACGACTTGGAATCAGCTCGGACGCACACAGGGGGAACCTCCACCCCCACTTGAATACAATTCGGATATTACTCCGGACCCACGCACAACTCCCTACCGCCAGGTCCCAATAGGTTCTGCCGTCATGCCTCACTTTTATAACATGCACTGTACTCATACGCATAGACATATTACTTAAATACAACATGTAGAGTCATTTGACGCTTATCTGCTATTATTTCTCAATGAAATTTTGTCATAACGGCATCCGAACATCGTGTTATGCCTTAAAACACCAGGGGCTTCATTGCACCCGCACTATGGCAACAAAAGTCTGTCACAACCCTAGACTTTGCTTGTATTAGTTGCATTTGAGAGCATCCTGCATCATGTCTAAATTTCTGAAACTTGAATTGAGGATTGTTGAAACCTCAAAATCTAATTAAAAGAAGGGCAAGCACCCTTTAAATTGCATTCTGTGAATCCAAAATGCCCTAAAAATAGTTTTGTGAATTTTGGCAAGAGTTATATATCAAACCAAAATTCTGGAACATTTTTAAGGAATTATTTGGTCTCTGAATTTAAATCAATAATCTATTTGAATTTGGGGATATATTCATAATATATAATGAATATATTCTCAAATGCTTTGAAATGTTTTATGTACTTTTGGATTAGTCCAGAGAGGAAACATAAAATATTTCAGAATGTTTTGGCATTGTTTGAAATTATTTTGAATTTGAAAATAGTGGCAACAAAAAAATAAAAAGGGAAACAGAACAGAAAAACTAAAAAGAACAGTACTCACCTAGTCCACTTACCTGGTGGCCCAACAGGACCGGCCCAGCTTGGCTTAGCCCACCTCTTCCTCTCTCCTACTGTCTTCAACCTCCTGCCAGTGGGCAGGAGGGCGTGTGGCCGCCGTGCGCGCACACGCGCCCTGGCCACCTCCTGCTTGCCGCTCCCCCTCGACGCCCTGGCCTTCTCTGGTGGTGCCACGCACCTCCCTGCCTCTCTCCCTCACTCTTCTTCGCTCCATCCCCTCCTCTGGCTCCCTCTCTCTCCCACCGAGCAGAGCTCGTCGCCGCCGCTTGCTGCTGCCGTAGCCACCGCCTCCCCCTCGCTTCTCCGACGTGCCCAAAAGCTTTGCCTCGACCACCTCTTCCTCCTCACCGCGCCAAGCGACGCCGGGAGCCCTGCAGTGACGCCGACGCCGTCGTCTTCAACCTTCGGCTCCGAGATCGCCGGAGATGCTCCGACGCCGTCCGGCCTCCCCCGAGCACGCTAAGCTACTCATCGACCTCGCCGTGAGCTCCTCTGCCGAACCCCTCTCTCCCTGTGCTCTATTTCCCTCTCTAGCCGCCGTTCCCATCGAGCCCGAGAGCTCGGCTCCGCCGGCGATGTCGCCGTCGTGGACTGAGCTCGACCCAGCCATGCCCTTGCACCGCATCATGCTCCTAGCTGCTCCAGGAGTCCGTATCCACCAGTAGCTCCCCCCCGTGCCTCATAGCGCTAACCCGCACCAACCCCGAACTTCGGCCGCCGTGAAAGTGCTCGCCGCTGTCAACCCCGGCCATCCCAGGTGCTGCCTCTACCACCACTAGATGCGCGAGAACACCAGGAAGCCGTAGGAGCAAACCCTACCTCAAACCATGGGCTGTAGCGAGATCCCGACGATCTCCACCGCGCGAAATGGTCGTCACCGGCGAAACTCCGGTGAGAGCTGACGTGGCCTCGTCATTAGGAGCTAACCCAGCCAGCTAAAACCCTACAACCACTGACAGTGGGCCCCATGCCTGGTCAAACCCCAGTCAGCGCTGGGTTTGACCGGGATTAGTTCATGTGTCACTGATGTGTGGACCCCACACGTCAGGTTTGACCTGGACTAGCCCCGTTGACCTGCTGACGTAGTGCTGATGTCATGCTGACGCAGTTAATAATTTTCTGGATTTAAAGTAATTCAGAAAATTCCAGAAAATAGCCAAAACTTCTAAAAATCATAGAAAATCAACCGTAGCTCCAAATCAAACAAGTTATATATGAAAAATGATCAGAAAAATCCAATCTATCCATCTGTACCATTTTCATGCATGTTTGAGCAACCTATGCCTACTGATCAGGTCAAATCAATTATATGGCATTTGAATAATCACATATGGAGTTTGAATTTGAACCCTTGGTTCAAACCAACTTCGTTTAATCTGTTCTAGCTTGCATTAGCCCAAGACACATTCATATTGCCATGTCATAGCATGCATCATATTGTGCATTGCATTGATCGTGTTTCTTCTCTGTTTGTCAGTGTTGTTCCCCCTGGATAGACGTTGTACCGACGTTGTGATCGTTGACACTGATGAAGACTCAATGCTATCTTCAGAAGTGCCAGGCAAGCAAAACCCCCTTGTTCATTCCGATACAATCCTACTCTCTCGCTCATGCTCTCTTTTATTGCATTAGGACAACAATGATTGAACTGTTACTTGCTGCGGTAGCTGAACCCCTTTATCCTCTGCCTGACCTGTCATTGCCACAGTAAATAGATGAAACCCACTAGCATGAGTAGGAGTTATTTGAGCCCTGATGTTCCTACTCATTCATGCTTGTTTGTCATGCCTGCTATTGCTTAGAGTTGTGTCAGGTCTGATTCATCGGGAATGAATTGGAGGTGTGTGAACATGTCCTACTGTTGAGAGCTAAGTGTGTGAACACGATTTGGTAAAGGTAGCGGTGAGAGGCCATGTAGGAGTACATGGTGGGTTGTCTCATTGCAGCCGTCCTCAGGAACTGAGTTCTGTGTTTGTGATCCATGATTCAGCTACTACCATGCATTGGGCCCGAAACCAATGGACCCTCTCGGCTTCTTAATCACCCTTGTCCTCTGTCCAGGAGTTGCAAGTAGTTTCTGGTGTTTGTAGTATGCTGGAGGCCATGGGCAGCGCTGACCAGAGGGGTGGGTTGTGATGCGGTAGGCACGTGGCCAGGTATACCGGGCGCCCGTTTGGTGTCTCGGAACCCTGTTCACATTGTTTGGGGCTGTGAGCGAAACCCCGGCCGGATCTCCTCATGGATGGAACCCGAATAGGCGATAAACCTGGACTAGAGACTTGAGTGTTTAGGTAGGCCGTGGCCAACACCCACGTTGGGCTTCCGCTTGAAGGTTGCCGAGTACATGTCATGTAAACGACGGTAAGTGGTGAGAGCGTGTGTGAAGAAGTACACCCCTGCAGGGTTAACATTATCTATTCGAATAGCCGTGTCCGCGGAAAAGGACTTCTGGGTTGCCTGTACAGTTCATAGACAAGTGAAAGTGGATACTCTAAAATACGCAAGAGTAAGCGTGAGTGCTATGGATGGCGTTCTCATAGGGAGACGGGAGCGGATCCATAGTGGTGTATTGATATGGTGAATATGTGGACTCGTGTGCGCCACCTCAAAAGTGTTACTTGCATTCGTAGTTCAG
Source organism: Triticum aestivum (assembly GCF_018294505.1). Lineage (NCBI taxonomy): Eukaryota > Viridiplantae > Streptophyta > Magnoliopsida > Poales > Poaceae > Triticum > Triticum aestivum. Next base: position 327,090,976 of record NC_057795.1, on the reverse strand, counting down.
GATAGCCACTGAGTCAAAGCTGGCTTGCTGCAGTTAAACCCCACCATCCTCTTTGTTGATAATGATGCATATGTAGTTAGTTCTGATGTAAGTCTTGATGGGTACATTTGTACTCACGTTTGCCTATTTTATGTTTTTGCAGAGAGACGTTAGTCTCGCTAGTAGTTCCGCGTGGTCTTCGACGTTTAGCTTGTTACCTCAGCTATGATCTTGTGCCCTCGGCAGGATCTGGTAGATAGTCAGGCTTCTAAGCCTTTTTCATTTGTAGATGTCTGTACTCAGACATGTTAGCTTCCGCTTGTGCTTTGACTTGTATGCTTTGAATGTTGGGTCGTGAGACCCATGTTTGTAATATCTCACTCCTCGGAGCCTAATGAATAAATACTTGAGTCGTAGAGTCATGTTGTGATGCCATGTTGTATTTGCACATATCGAGCATATTGTGTGTATGTTATTGAAATGCTTGGTATGTGTGGGATCTGACTATCTAGTTGTTTATCCTTAGTAGCCCCTCTTACCGGGAAATGTCTCCTAGTGTCTCCACCGAGCCATGGTAGCTTGCTACTGCTCCGGAACACTTAGGCTGGCCGGCATGTGTCCTTCTTCGTTCCTGTGTCTGTTCCTTCGGGGAAATGTCACGCGATGAATATCGGAGTCCTGTTAGCCCGCTACAGCCCGGTTCACCGGAGTCCTGCTAGCCCAGTGCTACAGACTGGATTCACTCGCTGATGACCGACACGTTCGATGCTGGGTCATGGATGCCTGTCCCTGTAAGTTTGTGCCACTTTGGGTTTACGACTAGCCATGTCAGCCCGGGCTCCTTATCATATGGATGCTAGCGACACTATCATATACGTGTGCCAAAAGGCGCAAACGGTCTCGGGCAAAGGTAAGGCGACACCCGTGGGAATACCATGCGTGAGGCCGCAAAGTGATATGAGGTGTTACATGCTAGATCGATGTGACATTGAGTCAGGGTCCTAACAAAGTCCGACCACCTTCTCGGTCGTTCGGCACCCCGAACTTATAGCATTATATGCATCAGCTCCGAATCATGTCTTGGGTCATTGGTTGGGTTTGCCCGGCTCCCATGTTTTGGTACCTTACGTTCCGCAATATCGGCTAAGGTAGCGCTGGGAGAACTACTGTGATTGTGTCCCGGTTCTTCCGGACGAACACCTCAGTAGGGAAAGCCGAAAACTGACTGTCTTGATAAGGCGAGAGTTGGTCAGCTGTTCGAGAGGTTTGAAAATCTTTAAGGATTTATTCCGCATAATGCCATAATAAAATGCAGCGTGCGAAGGATCGGTCCACCGATCAGGCACTATTAGAGCCCCTCGTGCGGTCTTCCGAACACCAGGGGTTGCGCCTCCCATACTCTAATTCCTATGGCCAAGTGAGAGTAATAAATCTATAGTCCGATTGCCTAGTTCGCTGTGCTGAACACCTCCTTCATGGACCCAAGAATGGGATAAAGAGTGTTTAGGTGTATCCCGATCACCCCCGTAGTTCCTACATGGGGGCAGAAGCCGATGACTAGACAACTCTCAAGACTAACATATAAAACGGCCGCGCAGGAATAAAATTTACACATAACAGGCACATACATATAAGTGACTCTGTTCCGCCTTACAAAGGACAACACAACTGCCTTTAGGGAAAAATAATGTCTTTCACACATTGCTCTGCCACAAGGTGGGCCCCCTTCAGGACACCATCATAATATAATTCGGGCTTGCGGTGCTCCTTCCTCTCCGGCGGCCCCTCGGTCATCAGCTTCTCATCATCAAGCTTCCCCCGGTGCACTTTCGCACGGGAAAATGCCATTCGTGCCCCTTCTATGCAAACCGACCGCTTAATGACGTCCAGCCGAGGATAGGCACTCACAATTCGCTTCACGAGCCCAAAGAAACTGCTCGGAATGGGCTCAGCGGGCCATAGCCGGATAACCAAATCCTTCATGGCTAGTTCAGCCGCCTGATGCAGTTCGATCAGCTGTTTTAGCTGGTCAACAAATGGCACTAGATAATTCGGCGCCAAATACTGCGACCAGAAGAGATTCTCTGCAGTTTCCTTCTTCTCAGCTCGGCAGAATTGGGCAGCATCAGATATGCTGCGTGGCAGATCCTCAAATGCCCCTGAAAAAATTAGGATTCAATGGGTCACCATGAATCTTCCCTGCAAAGGCATAAGACGCTTTGAATAAGAAAAACCCTTACCAGCCGCAATCTTCCGTGCCTCCTGAATATCCTTCAGAGCAGCCTAGGCTTCCTCCTGAGCATCATTCGCGGTCTGGAGAGCTTGGGCGAGTTCGGACTCTTTCAATGATAGACTCTGCTCCAAACTCTCTCTTTTCTTTACGGCCTCTTGAAGCTCTCATTCAGCTTCCACAACCCTCGCCTCGTGCTTCTCACGGAGAGCCTACTCCGTGGACGCCTTCTTTTCAGCCAAGGCAACAGCCTTCTTGAGCGCCTCAATTTCGGCATTTGCTCCTGGAGTGCGTGATATATATGCTTTAAGATAGACACAACTACTTACTTGTGCTAAAACTTACTAAAGTTTCAAAATATACCTTGTTTATCCTCCAGCTGCTTCTTCACTCGGCCGAGTCCCTCTTCGGCCCGCTCTAGACTCTACTTGAGTCCGGACACCTCCGCAGTATGAGAGGAGGCAATTGCTGCAGACGCCTGGTTCATAAATCAACAGATCTATGTCATTAGCTAAGTCTCCTGCGGACAGAACTTTCATCCCTTGTCCGGTTCATGTCCTCCCCGAATAGTGCATCAGGGGCTGCTATCTATACTATGACAATCTTCTAACAACTCCTAAAACATACCTCCAAGCCTTTTATAAGGCTGATGCAGGATTCATTCAGTCCGTTCTCGGCGTCCTGAATCTTTTCTATCACCGCGCCCATAAGGGCGCGGTGTGCATCAATGATGGACGCGCTCTCCAGTGCTGTTGATAGGCCGCCCGGCACCTTTGGTTTGACGGAGGTCGCAGGTGGAGCAGGATCGCCCCCTCCAGTCAAGAGGGGCTGCCTACCTGATCTCGAAGCCTTAAGGGTCTCCGGGACTGTGTCCGGCTGTGGGCCGAATCCACGATCGCCCCCACCATCGACGTTCATGGGAACCGCCACTCCGACGTGTCCGGCCCCGAAGGTACGCCCCCCCCCCGGCTCAGGTCCCTTTGGGACGACACCTCGACGTCACAGCCAAGCTTTGGGGAAGGGGCCCTGGGAGGTGTCTCGCTCTCCAAGGCATCGGAACTCAACGAATCCTCCGATGAGGACTGTTGGGCAGGAGACCTCGCCGGACTATAAAAAGTACGGTGCAAATCAAAATACTACATTCTAATAATTCTGTACGCATGAATATGTTCGAATTTCATGCACTTACGAGTTTACCAAGGGCTGGGCCCTGGGATCCCACTCCGGGCTGCTATCGGTAGCCGTGGTGGACGCCTTGGGGATGGATGTTCTTCCCCTCTTAGGCAAATCTGCCTCTAAGGATGAGGAGGCTATCCTTTTCTTCCTCTCCCTCGTAGGGGACTCGAGCTCTCCTTCCTCCTCGTCCTCTTCCTCCTCCTCGTCCTCCTCCTCCTCCTCGTCCTCTCCGGAGGAAGGATGGTCACTAGAGTCTTCGGACTTCGTGTCCGAAGCACCGCGACAACGGAGACTGCTCCTGGTCTCCTTGGCTTTTTTGTTGGCCTCTTTCTTCGGCGCCTCGTAAGGCACCGGGACCAGCATCTTCGTTAGAAGAGGTCCCGCCAGTTCTTCCAGGAGCAGGGCCGGACAATGAATCCGCTCCGCCTTCTTTGTCCATCCCTGAGGTGATCGTGGAAAAGCACGTTAAAAAACATCTCCCTCGGTACATACCAATGAAACATACGGATGGCCAAGACATAATGATGACTTACCAGATGTCCTTGTGTGAAGAGCCGAAAAGCTCCCGCAGGGTCTGGTGCTCGGTCGGGTCATACTCCCACAAATCACAGCTTCTGTGCTGACAAGGAAGGACCAGGTGGACCAGCATCACCTGGACTACGTCAACAAGCCTGATGGCCTTGTCTTCCATACCTTTGACACACGTCTGGATCACTGACAGTTCGTCGGACGACGACCAGTTCACGCCCTTCTTGGGCCAGGACGTGAGCCGCAAAGGGGCTCCAGATCGAAACTCAGGAGCAGCGGCCCACTTTTTGCCGTGCGGCTCAGTGACATAGAACCACTGTTGTTGCCACTCCTTGACGGAGTCGTTGAAAGTACCCGTCGGCCATGTGACCTTGAGCATCCAGCTCACCATGGCACCTCCGCACTCGGCATGTTCGCCATTCACCACTTTGGGCTTCATGTTGAAGATCTTAAGCCATAGCCTGAAGTGCGGCGAGATGCGGAGAAAGGCCTCGCACACGATGATAAACGTCGAGATGTTGAGGAAAGAATTGGGGGATAGATCGTGAAATCAATCCCGTAGTAATACATGATGCCGCGAACAAAAGGGTGAAGGGGATACCAAAGCCCTCGGATGAAATGGGGGAGGAAAACGACCCTCTCATGGGGCTCCAGAGTAGGGACAATTTGTCCCGCCGTTGGAAGACGGTGCTGATTTTCTTGGCCAGATACCCAGCCGCCCGCAGCTTTTTAATATCCTTCTCCTGGACGGAGGAATCCATCCACTTGCCTCCTGCTCCGGATCCGGACATTTTCGAAGAACCTTTGTTGGTGGGGAAGATGAATGCTTGGGCGCTAGGGCTCAGGCGAAAGGAAAGGGGCGAGCAGAAGGAGAAGAAGGCGTGGGTAGAAAGGAAGAGGCCTTTCCCCTTTATAGAGGCGATGAAACTTTATGCCTCCCTGCTTGCCTAATGGAACCTTCTCGTTCCCCACTCACCATAATTGGTGGTATGGTTGGGTTACCCACGCCTGTATTGAAGAGAATCCCGCTTTAAGGGGACATGATCTCTGCTTTGACAAGACGTGCCAAGGAAACTGCCTCGCAATATGTGCGGAAGCAGGTTGTAGAAAACGGTTCAAATAATTACCGGGCTGTGGCGTGATGTCACGCTACAAAGAGTTGTCACCAGATTAGATTCATGGTTTATTATTCTCTCTACGGTGGTATATGAAATTTGTCTTGCAGAGCCGGACATGGTCCTTGTGTTCGAAATTTATCTTGGAGTATTCGGAGATGGAACCTGCCTCGCAATGCCGAAGACGATCTACACGCCGGACTCATCGTCATTGAAGCCTGGTTCAGGGGCTACTGAGGGAGTCCTGGATAAGGGGGTATCCGGACAACCGGACTATATACTTTGGCCAGACTGTTGGACTATGAAGATACAAGATTGAAGACTTCGTCCCGTGTCCGGATGGGACTCTCCTTGGCGTGGAAGGCAAGCTTGGCGATTCGGATGTAGATCTCCTTCTCTATAAACCGACTCCGTGTAACCCTAGCCCCCTCCAGTGTCTATATAAACCGGAGGGTTTAGTCCGTAGGACTCAACAACAACAACAACAACAATCATACCATAGGCTAGCTTCTAGGGTTTAGCCTCTCTGATCTCGTCGTAGATCAATTCTTGTAATACTCATATCATCAGGATCAATCAAGCAGGAAGTAGGGTATTACCTCCATCGAGAGGGCCCGAACCTGGGTAAACATCGTGTCCCCAGTCTGCTGTTACCATTAGCCTTAGACGCACAGTTCGGGACCTCCTAGACGAGAACCTCGTCCCGCATGCATACCTGGGCGACTGCAATTCGCTGGTCCCTATTAGGAGATGAATGGATGGGCACAAGTTCTAGTCCTGTGACCCTTTGCTTTCTCGTCCTGTAGGTACTGCTTGAAATCGGCGACGCAGAGCTTCACTGAGTCCGGATCGTTGGTGTACATCACATTCAACTTGGTGCCACCATGGGACTGAATGGAGAACTCAAAGGTGAATTACTTGCTGAAGTCCAGATCCAGCAAGCTCACCCCTCGGATAACCATTGGAGTCTCTTCAAGTAAACGAGTGAGTAGGCGGCAACATCAGTTTGTTTTTCAGCTCTTGGGGAACTGGATTCAACAGTAAACTAAGTGTGTATAGGCGACAACAGTTACTACCCCTCCCTCGCCCGCTGCACGGCCGGCATAATATGCACCCTCGGCGCATTCAAACGCCTCCATTAAGAAACCTATTCCAGCCACACATGTCAGTTCACGAGCGAGTGTGTATTGGTATTGTAATAACAGGTGTTAGTGGTCACTTTACTTAAATTTAATTAGCTTTAATTAAAATGTATTCTTAAAACAAGCAATGCATTGTCTCGTTCTATCAGTGCCACAGGATCAACATGCACAACAACTAAAAATATTATTCTCAAGACGCACATGATCAGCACATTTGCCGCACTTTCACACAGACAATACTACAAAGTTTGAACAGTTTGTTATGGTTGTTGTCCTCTGCATCATCATGTTGTGTTTCCGAGCTTGAAGGATTCAAAACCAACAAATAAGATTCAAATAATAAGTACAACAAAGATGCCTACACATCTCATTGATTCCCAGGTTGCAAGATTCAGAACCAACCCATTAGAGTGTTTTGATAAAGTGAATATCGGGATTAAATCCATCTTGGCTAGCCATGTCATACAAACCAAGAACTCGGCGAATGCTCATGACCATCGCAACATCTGTAGTAGAGTATTCCTATTTGCACAGATAAGAAAGATCTTGGATTTAGGACTCTAGCAACCGTAGTGATGGTTATACAAACATTGGCCTTTTCTTTTTCCCACCAATTCTATCTATGTTCCTGATGCGTCAATCTTTGATGCATCCCTTGAAATTACTATAATAGTGGCACTAGTTGAAGCAAACTTTATTTCCAAAATAAGAAAATATTGCGATAGAATAGCTTTATTTTAAAAATACAACATTGACACAGCATGACAAAGCACAATCATGTTGATAAAAGACAGTACTGACCGGTGTGAGGGGCCCTATGCCACCACGACTCGATCTGCTGAACCTGCAACTCCACTCGGATGAGGTTAACCTACAGCTCCATGATTCAATTCATGCGCCTTTTTCAGTAGTTCACCTGAAATGAAGCAAAGATTGCATCATTCAGCTAGCAAGAAGTACTTGCTCTCATGAGATGGCAGGTTCTTCTTTAGTAGTTGCACTAAAGTTGAGCAACATTAAGGTTGTCTGTTTAGCTCATGTAAGGTGCAACTATAATTTGCTTATCCTTTTGTGTAGTTCCACTAAAATGAAGTGCCATTATGGTGACAGTGACGACTCATCTTGCAAAGGCTAATAAAATGTTGCACAAGATTACCAACATAATTTTACGGAGATTTTCGGAACTCCAGTCACCATTTTGTGCAGTTCCACCAAAATTTAGAGATGTTGCCCACGTGACATTTTAGTTGAACTGCACAAGACACTCATTCCAAAAAAAGTGTTTTGTGCAGTTCACCAAAAGGTCACAATAGCAACAAGGTGAAATGGATATCCCTATCTGCACAAAAAGATAGAAAGTAAATAGTTGCTGATGAATAAGAATATACGAAACATACACGAAATGAAGAGAAGCATCTTAATTTTGTTCATGGCAATCACGCAAGGACAGTAGAAATTTTAAAACGTCAGCAATGCTTCATGTTACTGGAAGCATTACGATCAACTATGACATTCGTCAAATATGGGATTACTTTAATGGTGGCATTGCTTGTTTACTAGATACAGTAAATCAATAGAAGATAAAGAGTTGGTTTAAGGGCGTGGGACCGTGGGGACACCAGGTCACTCAGCAGCGTAAGGAAGCAACTTACTTATCATACTGGGGAAAACAGCAGGAGTACCATTTGTTAACACAATTTAATTGCATCATATCACTGGAGGCATTAGATTAACAATAACACTGGTTAGACATGTCCTTAAGGTAACAGTGTGATCGCTTCATTTTACATGCACCCTTACATTAACAACAGCAAAAGGTTGGTATAAGGACATGCAACAGTGGACGCATCAGCACAATGTACCTACAAGGAGGCATAAAGTGGTGATGCTGAGTTTGTTCATGCTCTCTGAGGGCAGAAAATCTAATCCTGGGGAACTTTTACTATGTGAGGGAAGCAAATCTAATCCTGGAGACCTTTTACTATGTGAGGGCATAAAATCTAATCCTGGAGACCTTTTACTATGTGAGGGAAGCAAATCTAATCCTGGACATACTCTATTGACTTGTCCACCAGCCACCACTTTCTATCCTTTTTTCAACCAATAATAGATATGTTCCTTATCCAGTTTGTACTGAGTTTTCCCATTATTTCCCTTTTCAACCAAGTGGCCGGTTGGGTATCCGGTCTCTACTACTTTACCCCTGTTATTTCCTCTTTGAATCAAGTCCTAGATTCATGCTACGATTCCCCCCCCCTTTCTTCATTGATTGAACCAAGTCCTTGATTTGAATGCATGAAGTAGCTTTACCTCTAATAATACTAAAATTTTAGGTGGATTTGGAAGAGCTGATGGAAGTAGAAAAAGATGCACATGCAGACACATTGGGAGCTGGGGCGGTAGAGCAAGGCAGCTTTCAAAGAACTTGTACCTGAGGTTCGTCGGGATGTCGGCTGCAGCAGGTCCGATCTATGCACAATACGGCAGGGAGGAAGAAGGATTGGAGGACCTCCCGAGCCGGCGCTGTGTCGGAGAGAATGGCACGGGCAGAGGATTGGGCCCCGCTGGCAGCTATGGGTTTCCTCCCTCGGCGGTGATGACTGCGTGAATGATGCACCTTTTAGTCCTCTACACACACTGGCCGAAGGGATCCGGCCGCATCTGTGACCAGCGGTGAGCAAAGAGAAAATGTCGCTACCGCTGTCTTGTTTAGATCCGGAGAGGATGAGAGAATGAAGAGATCAACCCTAGTAAAGCAAGCGCTCACGCCCCTGCATACATATATAGTGGAGTGATTATCTTTTTCTCTCCACAACAAGCGTTTCAATTTATGTACGTGGCATTAAAGAAAAGAAACTCTCTATTTAAGGTGACTAACTGTACGACTCCTACATACTACTAGTAGTACTAGTATTGTTCACTTGTGCTCCCCGGCCCTCCATTCATTGAACAACCCCACGGGTGAATAAACATACAGTACTGGTATTTATATAGAACGAACAAGCTTGAACTATTTTCGCGTAGTAAAAAGTTGAGGGCAGGGCTTTTCCCGGGCAGCACGTGCGACAGTTTTCAGGTAGGCGGTTTGACAGAGAGGCGAGGAGGGTGATGGAGTGGTGGATTCAAACTTACTGCTGGAAAGATCGGGCTGTGTGATTTGACGGCGCGTTACTTCTAGAAAGACTTGTCATATGACTACTCACTATAGTCATGAATTACTGGTGCTACGAACGGGGTGATGCCCCCTTTCGTTCCGCACTCTAATCTGGTGCATGATGCTGACCCACAAGTATAGGGGATCTATCGTAGTCCTTTCGATAAGTAAGAGTGTCGAACCCAACGAGGAGCAGAAGGAAATGATAAGCGGTTTTCAGCAAGGTATTCTCTGCAAGTACTGAAATAAGTGGTAACAGATAGTTTTGTGATAAGATAAATGGTAACGAGCAACAAGTAACAAAAGTAAATAAAGTGCAGCAAGGTGGCCCAATCCTTTTTGTAGCAATGGACAAGCCTGGACAAACTCTTATAATAGGAAAAGCGCTCCCGAGGACACATGGGAATATCGTCAAGCTAGTTTTCATCACGCTCATATGATTCGCGTTCGGTACTTTGATAATTTGATATGTGGGTGGACCGGTGCTTGGGTACTGCCCTTACTTGGACAAACATCCCACTTATGATTAACCTCTATTGCAAGCATCCGCAACTACAACAAAAGTATTAAGCTAAACCTAACCATAGCATGAAACATATGGATCCAAATCGGCCCCTTACGAAGCAACGCATAAACTAGGGTTTAAGCTTCTGTCACTCTAGCAACCCATCATCTACTTATTACTTCCCAATGCCTTCCTCTAGGCCCAAATAATGGTGAAGTGTTATGTAGTCGATGTTCACATAACACCACTAGAGGTTAGACAACATACATCTTATCAAAATATCGAACGAATACCAAATTCACATGACTACTAATAGCAAGACTTCTCCCTTGTCCTCAGGAACAAACGTAACTACTCACAAAGCATATTCATGTTCATAATCAGAGGGGTAATATTGTGCATAAAGGATCTAAACATATGATCTTCCACCAAATAAACCAACTAGCATCAACTACAAGGAGTAATCAACACTACTAGCAACCTACTAGCACCAATCCCGGACTTGGAGACAAGAATTGGATACAAGAGATGAACTAGGGTTTGGAGATGAGATGGTGCTGGTGAAGATGTTGATGGAGATTGCCCTCTCCCGATGAGAGGAGTGTTGGTGATGATGATGGTGATGATTTCCCCCTCCCGGAGGGAATTGTCCACAGCAGAACAGCTCTGCCGGAGCCCTAGATTGGTTCCGCCAAGGTTCCGCCTCGTGGCGGCGGAGTCTCGTCCTGAAAGGTTCTCTCCTATTTTTTTCTCATCGAAAGACTTCTTATGGGAGAAGATGGACGTCGGAGAGCCACCAGGGGGCCCACAAGGTTGGGGGGCGCGCCCAGGGGGGGCGCGCCCCGCACCCTCGTGAGCAGGGTGTGGGCCCCCTGGCCTTCATCTTTGGCGATGATTTTTCTTTATTTATTTTAAGGTGTTCCGTGGAGTTTCAGGACTTTTGGAGTTTCACAGAATAGTCCTTCAATATTTGCTCCTTTTCCAGCCCAGAATTCCAGCTGCCGGCATTCACCCTCTTCATGTAAACCTTGTAAAATAAGAGAGAATAGCCATAAGTATTGTGACATAACGTGAAATAACAGCCCAAAATGCAATAAGTATTGACATAAAAGCATGATGCAAAATGGACGTATAGACTCCCCCAAGCTTAGACCTCGCTTGTCCTCAAGCGAAAAGCCGATAACAATAAATATGTCCTCATGTTTAGAGGTAGAGGCGTCGATAAAAATAAAATACGGACATGAAGGCATCATGATTATTTCATAACAGCAACATATATAGATTTTGTCATATGATTACTTATGTTCAAGTGATGATCTTTTCACAAAGCCAAAATATGAATTAGAAACCTTATTAGGCACCAACAATTATAATCTCAGTCATTGAAGCAATTGCAATTTATCATAACATCAGAAAGAGTCTATGTCAGAGCTTAAAAGCAAGCCCACATACTCAACTATCACTTAGTCCTTCATAATTGCTAACACTCACGCGATACTTGTGGTTACGGAGTTTTAATCGGACACAGAGAAAGATAGGGGCTTATAATTTGCCCCACAACTTTTTACCTCAAGGGTAATGTCAACAATAATAATTCACGCTCCCCCACATCCAATTAGATATATATATCATGTTCTTTCTAACATGCTGAGCTTACCAAAGGATAAAATGAAAAAGGAAGGGTGAAGATCACCGTGACTCTTGCATAAGGTAGAGGATAATTATAAAAGATAGGCCCTTCGCAGAGGGAAGCAGAGGTTGTCATGCGCGTTTAGGGTTGATGCACAAAATCTTAATGCAAAAGAACATCACTTTATATTGCCCCTTGCATGTGAACCTTTATTATGCAGTCCATCGCTTTTATTGCGTCCACAATAAGTTCGTACAAAGCTTATTTCTGTGCACTAATAAGTCATGCATATTTAGAGAGCAATTTTTATTGCTTGCACCGATGACAACTTACTTGAAGGATCTTACTCAATCCATAGGTAGATATGCTGGACTCTCATGGCAAAACTGATTTAAGGGTATTTGGAAGCACAAGTAGGATTTCTACTTAGTGCTGAAGATTGGCTAGCATGAGGGGGAAAGGCAAACTCAACACGGTAGAGGAACCATGACAACATACTTTATCTCAGATGTAAGAGAACATAACTCATTATGTTGTCTTCCTTGTCCAACATCAACTCTTTAGCATGTCATATTTTAATGAGTGCTCCCAATCATAAAAGATGTCAATGATAATATATCTATATGTGAAACCTCTCTTTATTTATTACTTCCTATTAATTGCAACGATGACAAAAGCTATATTTGCCAACTCCAACAACTTTAAATCATCGTACTCTTTCTATGTGAAGTCATTACTTTCAATAAGATCAATACGAACTCATTGATTCTTTTTATTCTTTTTCTTCTAATCACCCAAGATCATGGAAAAATACTCAAGCCCTTGACTCAACACTAATCTTTATTATATAGCTCACGGACTCGATTACAAAGAAAGATCATAAAGCAAAACTCAAAACTGGATCATGCCATGACTTTATTCTACTAAATCAAGATACTACTAATCGGATCGAACTAAGAAAAAAATGGTAAAGATAGGAGTTGTGATGGTGATACGATACCAGGGCACCTCCCCTGAGCTTGGCAATTGCCAAGGGGAGTGCCCATACCCATGTGATTATGTCTCCTTCCTTGTTGGCGGTGGAGGTGTTGATGATGATGCAAGCTTGTCGTCCACCTTCCATGGCATAGGCTCACCATCATAGAAGGATGATCGAGTCTCCAGAATCCTCAAATCTGCAGCAAACTCATCCTTTTGAATCTATATTCATACTCACAATTTTGGTTTTGCAGATCATAGATTTGGGCTTGGAGGTGCTCGATCTTCTCATGTAGCTTATAGATGGCTTCCTCGGTCTTCTTGGCATCCGGCTCATAGTTGTTGGTGAACTTCGCGAGCATCTTGTGGGTAGCGTCGATTCCACGCTCCACCATCCCCTGGCATTTGAAAACTTGTTGCTCCATTGCTTCGAGCCTCAACTCCACGCTTCCGGTTCCCTTTGGTCCCTCAACATTGCGGATGTGCAACAACCCATCACGCATCTCAATGGTTTGAGGGTGTCGCAGCACCTCCGCGAGGTAAGGGTTGATAACCATCTCGAAGAACTTGTCCTTGGAAGCACTTGGGGTCGTCATGATGATCTAGACCTGTCAGAAAAATAGCTCGAAACAAGAACAGGGGAGATTTGCGTGATACGAGAGTCAAAACCTTTGGGAGTATATATAATGAATTTTTACCAACCAAAATACGTATCGTGCAAGGAAACAGAGTCCGGAGGGCACACGAGGTGCTCACGAGGTAGGGGGGCGCGCCCAGGGGGGCGCCCTCCACCCTCGTGGAGGCCTCATGTCCTCCCCGGACTGCTACTTAGTTTTCTATTTTTCTAAATATTCCAAAATGGAGAAATATTGCCTTAAAAATTATTTTGGAGTCGGTTTACTTACCGTATCACATACCTATTCCTTTTCGGAGTCTGGAACGTTCTGGAAAGTGTCCCTTATGTATTCCCCCGGGGTTACGGTTTCAATAACATTAGTTTCAACATTTATAGGATTACCTGAGATATAGTGTTTGATTCTTTGACCGTTCACCACCTTCGGATTTGTGCCTGCGAAGTTGTTGATTTTTATGGCACCAGAACGATAGACCTCCTCGATAACGTAAGGACCTTCCCATTTGGAGAGAGGTTTTCCTGCAAAAAATCTTAAACGAGAGTTGTATAGCAATACATAATCACCTACATTAAACTCACGCTTTTGTATCCTTTTGTCATGCCACCTTTTAACTTTTTCTTTAAACAGCTTGGCATTTTCATAAGCTTGGGTTCTCCATTCATCAAGTGAGCTAATATCAAATAACCTCTTCTCGTCGGCAATTTTGAAATCATAGTTGAGCTCCTTAATAGCCCAATATGCCTTATGTTCTAGTTCGAGAGGTAAATGACATGCTTTTCCATAAACCATCTTATACAAAGACATACCCATAGGATTTTTATATGCAGCTCTATAGGCCCATAATGCATCATCAAGTTTTTTGGACCAATTCTTTCTAGACCTATTGACAGTCTTTTGCAAAATTAATTTGAGCTCTCTATTGCTCAATTCTACCTGACCACTAGACGGCGGGTGATATGGAGATGCAATCCTATGATTAACGTCGTATTTAGCAAGCATCTTACGGGAAGCACCATGAATAAAGTGTGAACCACCATCAGTCATTAAGTATCTAGGGACTCCAAACCTCGGAAAAATAACTTCCTTAAGCATTTTAATAGAAGTGTTATGATCAGCACTACTAGTTGGGATAGCTTCTATCCACTTAGTAACATAATCAACAGCAACTAGAATATGAGTGTAACCATTAGAGGCAGGAAAAGGTCCCATATAATCAAATCCCCAAACATCAAATGGCTCAATAACAAGTGAATAATTCATAGGCATTTCTTGACGTCTACTGATATTACCAATTCTTTGACATTCATCACAAGAAAAAACAAACTTACGGGCATCCTTGAAGAGAGTAGGCCAATAAAACCTGGATTGCAATACCTTATGTGCAGTTCTATCTCCAGCGTGATGTCCTCCATAAGCTTCGGAGTGGCACTTGCGTAGGATCTGTTCCTATTCATGCTCAGGTACACAACGTCTAATAACACCATCTACTCCTTCTTTATAAAGATGTGGGTCATCCCAAAAGTAATGTCGCAAGTCATAGAAAAACTTTTTCTTTTGTAGGTATGTGAAGCTAGGCAGTATAAATTTAGCAACAATATAATTATCATAATCAGCATACTAAGGAGTGCTACGAGAAGTACTTATGACATTTAATTGCTCATCTGGAAAGCTATCATCAATAGGTAGTGGGTCATTAAGAACGTTCTCTAGCCTAGACAAGTTGTCTGCAATGGGGTTCTCAGCTCCTTTTCTATCAACAATAACAACAACAACAACAAAGCCTTTAGTCCCAAGCAAGTTGGGGTAGGCTAGAGGTGAAACCCATAAGATCTCGCAACCAACTCATGGCTCTGGCACATGGATAGCAAGCTTCCACGCACCCCTGTCCATAGCTAGCTCTTTGTCGATACTCCAATCCTTCAGGTCTCTCTTAACGGACTCCTCCCATGTCAAAATCGGTCGACCCCGCCCTCTCTTGACATTCTCCGCACGCTTTAGCCGTCCGCTATGCACTGGAGCTTCTGGAGGCCTGCGCTGAATATCCCCAAACCATCTCAAACGATGTTGGACAAGCTTCTCCTCAATTGGTGCTACCCCAACTCTATCTCGTATATCATCATTCCGGACTCCATCCTTCCTCGTGTGGCCACACATCCATCTCAACATACGCATCTCCGCCACACCTAACTGTTGAACATGTCGCCTTTTAGTCGGCCAACACTCCGCGCCATACAACATTGCGGGTCGAACCGCCGTCCTGTAGAACTTGCCTTTTAGCTTTTGTGGCACTCTCTTGTCACAGAGAATGCCAGAAGCTTGGCGCCACTTCATCCATCCGGCTTTGATTCGATGGTTCACATCTTCATCAATACCCCCATCCTCCTGCAACATTGACCCCAAATACCGAAAGGTGTCCTTCCGAGGTACCACCTGGCCATCAAGGCTAACCTCCTCCTCCTCACAGCTAGTAGTACTGAAACCGCACATCATGTACTCGGTTTTAGTTCTACTAAGACTAAACCCTTTCGATTCCAAGGTTTGTCTCCATAACTCTAACTTCCTATTTACCCCCGTCCGACTATCGTCAACTAGCACCACATCATCCGCAAAGAGCATACACCATGGGATATCTCCTTGTATACCCCTTGTGACCTCATCCATCACCAATGCAAAAAGATAAGGGCTCAAAGCTGACCCCTGATGCAGTCCTATCTTAATCGGGAAGTCATCGGTGTCGACATCACTTGTTCGAACACTTGTCACAACATTATTGTACATGTCCTTGATGAGGGTAATGTACTTTGCTAGGACTTTGTGTTTCTCCAAGGCCCACCACATGACATTCCGCGGTATCTTATCATAGGCCTTCTCCAAGTCAATGAACACCATATGCAAGTCCTTCTTATGCTCCCTATATCTCTCCATAAGTTGTCGTACCAAGAAAATGGCTTCCATGGTCGACCTCCCAGGCATGAAACCAAACTGATTTTTGGTCACGCTTGTCATTCTTCTTAAGCGGTGCTCAATGACTCTCTCCCATAGCTTCATTGTATGGCTCATCAACTTAATTCCACGGTAATTAGTACAACTCTGAACATCTCCCTTGTTCTTGAAGATTGGTACTAATATACTCCGTCTCCATTCTTCTGGCATCTTGTTTGCCCGAAAAATGAGGTTGAAAAGCTTGGTTAGCCATACTATCGCTATGTCCCCGAGACCTTTCCACACCTCAATGGGGATACAATCAGGGCCCATCGCCTTGCCTCCTTTCATCCTTTTTAAAGCCTCCTTCACCTCAGACTCCTGGATGCGCCGCACAAAACGCATGCTGGTCTCATCAAAGGAGTCATTCAGTTCAATGGTAGAACTCTCATTCTCCCCATTGAACAGCTTGTCGAAGTACTCCCGCCATCTATGCTTAATCTCTTCGTCCTTCACCAAGAGTTGGCCTGCTCCGTCCTTGATGCATTTGACTTGGCCAATATCCCTCGTCTTCCTCTCCCGGATCTTAGCCATCTTATAGATGTCCCTTTCACCTTCCTTCGTGCCTAACCGTTGGTAGAGGTCCTCATATGCCCGACCCCTTGCTTCACCAACAACTCGCTTTGCGGCCTTCTTCGCCATCTTGTACTTCTCTATGTTGTCTGCACTCCTATCCAGGTATAGGCGTCTGAAGCAATCTTTCTTCTCTTTAAGCGCCTTCTGGACATCATCATTCCACCACCAGGTATCCTTATCTTCGCTTCTCCTTCCCCTGGACACTCCAAACTCCTCCGAGGCCACCTTACGAATGCAAGTCGCCATCTTCATCCACACATTGTCCGCATCCCCTCCTTCCTCCCAAGGGCCCTCCTTAAATACCCTCTCCTTGAACACCTGAGCTACCTCCCCCTTGAGCTTCCACCACTTCGTTCTAGCGACCTTGGCACGCTTATCCCGCTGGACACGAATCCGAAAGCGGAAGTCAGCAACCACCAGCTTATGCTGGGGTACAACACTCTCCCCAGGTATCACCTTACAGTCTAGGCACGCACGCCTATCTTCTCTTCTCGAGAGGATGAAATCAATCTGGCTAGAGTGTTGGCCACTACTAAAAGTCACCAGATGTGATTCTCTCTTTCTAAAGAGGGTGTTAGCTACAATCATGTTGTAGGCTAGAGCAAAGCTTAAGACATCTTCTCCTTCTTGATTCCTGATGCCATAGCCAAAGCCCCCATGCGCCCCTTCAAAACCTGTGTTAGATGTACCCACGTGGCCATTGAGGTCTCCTCCTATGAAGAGCTTCTCACCAATCGGTACACTCCTAACCATGTCTTCCAAGCCTTCCCAGAACTCCCTCTTGGTGTTCTCATTGTGGCCTACTTGCGGGGCATATGCGCTGATAACATTGAGAACCAAGTCCTCAGCTACCAGCTTGACCAGGATAATCCGGTCCCCACGTCTCCTGACGTCTACCACTCCATACTTGAGGCTCTTGTTGATCAAGATGCCTACGCCATTTCTGTTTGCAGCCGTCCCCGTGTACCACAGCTTGAAGCCGGTATCCTCCACCTCCTTCGCCTTCTGTCCTCTCCATTTGGTTTCTTGGACGCAAAGGATATCAACACCTCTCCTCACTGCTGCATCAACTAGCTCCCGAAGCTTCCCTGTCAGAGACCCTACGTTCCAGCTACCTAAGCGAATCCTCCTAGGCTCGGCTAGCTTCCTTACCCTTCGCACTTGTCGAGTCAAATGCGAAGACCCTTGCTCATTTTCCACTACATCCGGGCGCCGATGTAGCGCGCCACTAAGGATGCGACGACCCGATCCTCGCTCACTTGCCACCGTATCCGGATCAAGATACGGCGCGCCACTTGTGGGGTGACGGCCCGGCCCTTGCCCATTTTCCACCACACCCGGGTTCCGATGTGGTGCGTCGCTGAGAGGGTTACGCCCCAACAAAAATCTTTTGGGTTTCATCTCCATAAGAGTGGCTGAGTTTTTACGTTGGCTCGCCAAGCCTATCACAACCCTCCTCCTTTACCCGGGCTTGGGACCGGCTATGTTGAGACAACATAGGCGGAGTTCCTTTTATATCAACAATATGTAAATCAAATTCTTGAAGCAAGAGAACCCATCTAATGAGTCTAGGTTTTGCATCTTCCTTTTCCATAAGATATTTAATAGCAGCATGATCTGTATGAATAGTTACTCTAGAATCAACAATATAGGATCTGAATTTATCACAAGCAAATACAACCACTAAAAGTTCCTTTTCGGTAGTAGCATAATTTCTTTGAGCATGGTCTAGAGTCTTACTAGCATAATGGATAACATTCAATTTCTTATCAACTCTTTGCCCTAGAATAGCACCTACAGCATAATCACTAGCATCACACATAATTTCAAAGGGTGAATTCCAATCAGGTGGCTGAACAACAGGTGCAGAGACTAATGCTTTCTTAAGTATTTCAAATGCTTCTACACAATCATCATCAAAGACAAATGGTACATCTTTTTGTAATAAATTAGTCAGAGGCCTAGAGATTTTTGAGAAGTCCTTGATGAACCTCCTATAAAATCCGGCGTGACCAAGGAAACTTCTTATACCTTTGATGTCCTTGGGACATGGCATCTTTTCAATAGCATCAACCTTGGCTTTATCAACTTCAATACCTCTTTCAGAAACTTTGTGCCCCAAGACAATACCTTCATTAACCATAAAGTGGCACTTTTCCCAATTCAAGACAAGATTAGTTTCTTCACATCTCTGCAAAACTAGAGCGAGATTGCTCAAGCAATCATCAAAATAGGAACCATAGACGAAAAAGTCATCCATGAAGACCTCACAAATTTTCTCGTAGAAGTCAGAGAATATAGCCATCATGCATATTTGAAAGGTAGCAGGTGCATTACATAAACCAAAAGGCATACGTCTATAAGCAAAAGTACCAAAAGGGCATGTAAAAGTAGTCTTTGATTGGTCTTTAGCCGACACAGGTATTTGAGAAAACCAGAGTAACCATCTAGAAAGCAATATTGTGTATGTTTGCATAGTCTTTCTAGCATTTGATCAATAAAAGGTAAGGGGTAATGATCTTTCTTAGTAGCCTTATTTAATTTGTGGAAATCAATTACCATCCTATAACCTGTGATAATTCTTTGCGGAATCAATTCATCTTTATCATTAGGGACAACAGTAATACCTCCCTTCTTAAGGACACAATGGACAGGACTTACCCACTGACTATCAGCAACGGGATAAATTATACCTGCCTCCAGAAGCTTGAGTATTTCTTTTCTTACCACTTCTTTCATTTTAGGATTCAAACGTCGTTGAGGATCACAAACTGGTTTGGCATCAGCTTCCAAATTTATTTTATGTTGACATAGAGTGCGACTGATGCCCTTAAGATCATCCAGAGTATATCCAATAGCGGCACGATGCTTCCTCAGAGTTTTCAACAATCTTTCTTCTTCATGCTCTGAAAGGTTAGTGCTAATAATAACAGGATATATTTTCTTTTCATCAAGATAAGCATATTTAAGATTACCAGGCAATGGTTTAAGCTCAAACACGGGATCACCCTTGGGTGGAGGAGGATCCCCTAGGATTTCAACAGGCAAATTGTATTGCAGAATAGGTTCCTGTTTAAAGAATACTTCATCTATTTCCCTTCTTTCATTCATGAACATATCATTTTCATGGTCTAGCAAATAGTGTTCTAAAGGATCACTAGGAGGTACAGCTATAGAAGCAAGACCAATAATTTCATCCTTACTAGGCAATTCTTCCTCATGATGTTGTTTACCAAATTTAGAGAAATTAAACTCATGAACCATATCATCCAAGCCAACAGTAACAACATTCTTTTTGCAATCTATCTTAGCATTAACGATACGCAAGAAGAGTCTACCAAATATAATGGGACAAAAGCTATCTTGTGGAGAACCAAGAATAAGAAAATCAGCGGGATATTTGGTTTTCCCACACAAGACTTCAACGTCTCTAACAATTCCCATTGGAGATATAGTATCTCTATTGGCAAGTTTAATTGTAACATCAATATCTTCTAACTCAGCAGGTGCAATATCATGCATAATTTCTTTGTATAGGTCAATGGGTATAACACTAGCACTAGCACCCATATCACACAAGCCATGATAACAATGATCTCCTATTTTAATAGAAATAACAGGCACGCCTACCACAGGCCTATGTTTATCTCTATCACAGGGTTTAGCAATTCTAGCAGTTTCACCAGTGAATTGAATAACATGCCCATCAATATTATCAGACAAGAGATCTTTAACAATAGCAATATTGGGTTCTACTTTGACTTGCTCAGGAGGTGTATAAGTCCTAGTATTGCTTTTACGAACAACAGTTGAAGCTTTAGCATGATCCTTCATTCTAACAAGGAAAGGAGGTTTCTCAACATAAGAAGTAGGAACAATAGGATCATTATAAGTCACAATGTTTTCTTCAACTTTAATAGGTGCAGCTACTTTTACTTTGGGAGGATGATATTTAAACCACTTCTCCTTGGGGAGATCAACATAAGTAGCAAAAGATTCACAGAAAGAAGTTACTATCTCAGAGTCAAGTCCATATTTAGTGCTAAACTTACGGAAAATATCGGTATCCATAAAAGATTTAACACAATCAAACTTAGGTGTCATACCTGACTCCTTACCTTCGTCAAGGTCCTAATCTTCAGAGTTGCGTTTAATTCTATCCAATAAATTCCATCCAAATTCAATAGACTTCATCATAAAAGAGCCAGCACAAGAAGTATCGAGCATGGTGCGATTATTATCAGAAAGCCAAGCATAAAAATTCTGGAGAATTGTCAATTTTGAGAGCTCATGATTGGGGCATGAATATAACATTGATTTAAGCCTCCCCCAAGCTTGAGCAATGCTTTCTCCTTCGCGAGGCCAAAAATTATATATATAATTGCGATCACGATGAACAAGATGCATAGGGTAATACTTTTGATGAAATTCCAATTTCAATCTTTGATAGTTCCACGATCTCATATCATCACATAGCCTATACCATGTCAATGTGTCTCCCTCCAAAGATAAAGGGAAATCCTTCCTCTTAACGGCATCATCGGGTATACCTACAAGCTTAAATAGTCCACAAATATCATCCACAAAGCGTAGATGTTCGTCAGGATGCTTTGTTCCATCTCCTGCAAAAGTGTTAGCTAGCAGTTTTTCCATCATACCCGAAGGGATCTGAAAAGCAGTTTCATTTTCAATAGATTCAGTAGGTTCAGTAGGTTGAGGAGCAACTCTTGGCTCAACTGGACGGGGTGAAGATACCCCAAACAAGCCCCTCAAGCAATTACTTTCCATGATAACAAGTGACAGAAAATTTCAGCACACTAAATAAATTTTTCCTTACCAAATTCCACCTACCAAAGGCGCTTCACTCCTCGGCAACGGCGCCAGAAAAGAATCTTGATGACCCACAAGTATAGGGGATCTATCATAGTCCTTTCGATAAGTAAGAGTGTTGAACCCAACGAGGAGCAGAAGGAAATGATAAGCGATTTTCAGCATGGTATTCTCTGCAAGTACTGAAATAAGTGGTAACAGATAGTTTTGTGATAAGATAAATGGTAACGAGCAAAAAGTAACAAAAGTAAATAAAGTGCAGCAAGGTGGCCCAATCCTTTTTGTAGCAAAGGACAAGCCTGGACAAACTCTTATAATAGGAAAAGCGCTCCCGAGGACACATGGGAATATCATCAAGCTAGTTTTCATCACGCTCATATGATTCGCGTTCGGTACTTTGATAATTTGATATGTGGGTGGACCGGTGCTTGGGTACTGCCCTTACTTGGAGAAACATCCCACTTATGATTAACCTCTATTGCAAGCATCCGCAACTACAACAAAAGTATTAAGGTAAACCTAACCATAACATGAAACATATGGATCCAAATCGGCCCCTTACGAAGCAACGCATAAACTAGGGTTTAAGCTTCTGTCACTCTAGCAACCCATCATCTACTTATTACTTTCCAATGGCTTCCTCTAGGCCCAAATAATGGTGAAGTGTTATGTAGTCGACATTCACATAACACCACTAGAGGTTAGACAAAATACATCTTATCAAAATATCGAACGAATACCAAATTCACATGACTACTAATAGCAAGACTTCTCCCTTCTCCTCAGGAACAAACGTAACTACTCACAAAGCATATTCATGTTCATAATCAGAGGGGTAATATTGTGCATAAAGGATCTGAACATATGATCTTCCACCAAATAAACCAACTAGCATCAACTACAAGGAGTAATCAACACTACTAGCAACCTACTAGCACCAATCCCGGACTTGGAGACAAGAATTGGATACAAGAGATGAACTAGGGTTTGGAGATGAGATGGTGCTGGTGAAGATGTTGATGGAGATTTCCCTCTCCCGATGAGAGGAGCGTTGGTGATGACGATGGTGATGATTTCCCCCTCCCAGAGGGAATTGTCCCCGGCAGAACAGCTCTGCCGGAGCCCTAGATTGGTTCCGCCAAGTTCCGCCTCGTGGCGGCGGAGTCTCGTCCCGAAAGGTTCTCTCCTATTTTTTTCTCATCGAAAGACTTCATATGGGAGAAGATGGACGTCGGAGAGCCACCAGGGGGCCAACAATGTAGGGGGGCACGCCCAGGGGGGCGCGCCCCCCACCCTCATGAGCAGGGTGTGGGCCCCCTGGCCTTCATCTTTGGCGACAATTTTTCTTTATTTATTTTAAGGTGTTCCATGGAGTTTCAGGACTTTTGGAGTTGCACAGAATAGTTCTTCAATATTTGCTCCTTTTCCAGCCCAGAATTCCAGCTGTCGGCATTCTCCCTCTTCATGTAAACCTTGTAAAATAAGAGAGAATAGCCATAAGTATTGTGACATAACGTGAAATAACAGCCCAAAATGCAATAAGTATTGACATTAAAGCATGATGCAAAATGGACGTATCACATGACACGTCGACCCGGATGTTGGATCTCCCACATGTCAGCGAAGTACGTAGTAAGAAGGAGCAAAGAATGCTGCAGTATATACTACTACTACTACTCATGTCGTAGGATTGCGAACCACGGCAGCCCAGTGAACCAGTAGTGCAAACCACGGTAGCCCAGTGAACCAGCAGTAGAAAACAATGTGGTGATATGGCCATAAAAAACAATGTGCTACGGTCCAGACTATAGCATGTATAGTACTACTCCTCTTAGTTTGGATCCCTGAGTTAGAGCTAGTTTGGGTTGAAATAGCCGCAGACTATCGAAACAGTAGGGGTTAATTTGAGCTAGTTTGCTCTAACCCAGCTAAAAAAACTAGCCCGGTGGAGAGGTTCTAATTGGGTTAGTTATCCTCGGGCGCATTAAAAGAGAACTAAAAAAATTTCCCCTGCCCACACCAGATCGCTCCCCCCCCCCCCCCCCCCGCACGACTCCTCTTTGTTCCCCATCGGGCCGCCCGCCCGAGCGTCGCTCTGCCGCTCGCCCTCTCTCTCCTCCGGCCGCCCTCTCCCTCCGGCCGCCCTCTCCCTCCGGCCTTCGAAGGTCGCCCCGCTCCCCCTTCACCGGTCGCTTTTCTCCCTCTGTAGTGCATGGTGGTGGTGCATCTACCAGGGAGGTCGCGAGAGGGGTGAGTTTGTTCGTTCCTTCTCTGTCTCACAGCCATATCATTGATCTTGCTCGCTGAAGCGCTAATTCTAATTTGGAAAAGTAGATCTTGATCAAACTTGGTATAGATTTGTGGTCCACGCATGGAATTGTTTGATGCTGCTTGAGGAGGTAATAAATCTTTCTAGAGGCCCAAAGATTCAGTTCACCTTTCTAGGTATTTCTATTTCAGGCTTGCATTATTTCTAGAGGCCCAAAGATTCAGTTCACCTTTCTAGGTATTTCAATTTCAGGCTTTCTTTATTTCTAGAGGCCCAAAGATCCAGTTCACCTTTCTAGGTATTTCAGTTTCAGGCTTGCATTATTTCTAGAGGCCCGAAGATTCAGTTCACCTTTCTAGGTATTTCAGTTTCATGCTCGCATGACTTCTAGAGGCCCAAAGATTCAGTTCACCTTTCTAGGTATTTCAGTTTCAGGCTTGCATTATTTCTAGAGGCCCAGAGATTCAGTTCACCTTTCTAGGTATTTCAGTTTCAGGCTTGCATTTTTCCTAGAGGCCCAAAGATTAAGCTCGCAGTCGGCGGCAAGCAGCCCTGCTACCTATGCCGGTATCAACCTCAACTCACAAGCGCCAGCGTGGGAGGGGTCCTCGGGGATTGGGCTCTACAGAGCCTTCCTCCAGAGTGACAATGACGTGCTCCTCCCTGGGTGCGTGAGGGGCTCCGGGCTCCCTCCCTATCGTGAATGACTTCCATGATGAGTTAGCTCATGCTTTGTTTCATGGAGTGTATTTTTTTGTGAAGCTTGATCGACGACCTATATGTTTAAGTGGGATATCTCATTTGTATGGACAAAGTAAAATTTATCATGTTTTGCATGCTTGATTTGTAAAGATGGTTCATTTATGTCAATTGTGAGTGGGAGGAGGCCGCACAAGAGCAGACCACACCAAATCCAGCAGGAAGTAGGTTTCAAAGTAGTCAAATGATTGAGAAAGAGCATTTATTGTCAATCTAACCCTGCCATCCACACACCTCTTTGGTTTAGAGTTAGTTCAGGGTTAGTTCGGTGTTAGAATCTAAATCTAACCTCCAACTGAGTTAGAGTTCTCCTCGTCTCGGTTCATCGCCATCATACTTTCCCCATTCCCGTGTTTTCAGTATCCTGCGACTCAAAGAGACCCCTTTTTTGCGGGAAAAATCAAAGAGGCCCTTAGACTGGTTTAGGTCTGGTCTTTTTTTATAAACGTGTTATGTCCAAAATTTATTGAACGTGCTCCGGTTTCTATGAAAATAATCCGGTTTCATGTAGTAATTCATTTATTTATTTATTCTTCTGCGGGGGGTTTGCATGTAATTCCTGAGGTCTGAAATGTAAAGTATCCCAGCATATGCTCCAAGTTGTGCATGCACTACGACCCAGATGCTCTATGTCCCACATGTCGGCGCAAGGGAGCACATGGAAATAGCCTAGGAGTACATATAGGAGGATAAAATGCGTGAAAAAATATGTACTGTGAAGCATAGTTGCGGTTCGAAAAGGAGACCTAAAGTGATGACAGCTATAGGTCGCACCCACCCAACTAGTGGTACTAGACATGCGACTATTTTTCCCTAAAAAAGAGGTACGAGTCCTCAGTACTCCTATTCTATCAACACAAGTGCCATCTGACAACAGCGTCCGTGGTACAGCTAGCTCTCCTTCCTCGTTTCTCTCTTCTAATTCTAAACTCGGCCGACACCCGATGGGCGGTGTGGGTTTGCTCAACTACGGCCCCACCTCATAGTGAAAATGTTACGACTGGAATAAAAATGCCATATACTCCCTCCGTTCCTAAATATAAGCCTTTTTAGATACTATTTCAAATGGAATACAACATACGAATGTATGTAAACATATTTTAGAGTGTAGATTCACTCATTTTGCTACGTATGTAGTTACTTGCTGGAATCTCCAAAAAGACTTATATTTGGGAATGGAGGGAGTACTATACTAATAAAACATTAAGGCCACGTGGCGATGCAGTGCTGGTTACAGGAGGCAAGAAGAAGAGATGCATCCATCCACGACGTCCACCTTGTTTGACTAAGGGCGTCGGCCCATCGAATGGTGGCTAAGTAGCAGTGGCTTTCGTGGCCAGGTCGATGTGCTTCTGAACAATGGCGTCCAAACATTCCAGCCACTGGAAGAAGGCCAACGTATTTCTGTCCTCGCTTGCCTTGTAGTGTCCTATGTAGACGATTTCCTCGTAGACGTGGATATGCAGGTTGATGGTTTCTTGCATGGTGAGGTGCTATGCGGCGAGCGCGTCCTCGAGGTGCACATTCTTTGTCGTGACCTCCGGCACGTGCAGGGCCGCCAGTGTAGCGACCCGACCCGAATGGGTCAAGTCTCTATGCTTACGTCATCCCTGGATCGGTATGCTGACACACACAGTACACGAGGATTTATAACAGAGGTAAATCACATGTATAAAGTAACATAAATACTATTACCTCAATCCAAAATATAGCGGAAGCAACAAGGTTGTGGATTCCCATCAACACCAACGGCAAAGTTGAGTATAGGAATCATAACCCTAACGTATCACTTACTCGTCGTAAGATCCTACAACATGAGACGTTGGAGCCACAAAGGGTCAGTACATTGAATGTACTGGCAAATTCACACCATAGAGCAATGATGAATAAAGGCTATCACTACATGCATATATGGCTGGTGGAAAAGCTCTATGGTTATAATGTTTTTGCGAAAAGCCAATTTTTCCCTACTACAAAGGAATAAATTTATTTAACTATCATGGTGGTTGTTAAACATTGAGAATGGCTGATAGCATTCTCAATCCCAATTAAAAGTACTCATTAATAACCCAACAATATTAATTCAAGTAACATGATGAGATTCACAGGAAAATCCAAGTTCTAGATACTCAAGATGTCCATAACCGGGGACACGGCTAATCATGATTAGTTTGTACACTGTGTAGAGGTTTGCGCACTTTTCCCCACAAGACTCGATCGCCTCCGTTGGATTCCTCGCACTACATGATGTTTGAGAAACGGATGACCGAGACATAGTCTTTCGGAAGCACTAGCACCTTACATGTGGGTAGACCGGTACACCTACTTTCCCCTACATCTGCTAGTCTACCCGTAAGAGTTCGCACAACTTAGTCAACTATGCCAGAGCCCATAATGGCTTGTGGCTGCACACGTAAGTTTCTAGTTTGAATAATCTCATGATCCCTTTGAGCCTGGGTGGCGGTCCGAAGAAATACAGGCATGTCCTGGAAACCCAGTTGCCTAGACAGGCAAGTCCTGGAGTAACCAGGTGCCTCAATCAACCCAGATGTGTGTTTAAGTTGCCACCTTAAATAAACCATTAATTAACAATCTCACATTTGTCATGGAAATTCACTCACCCAATCCACGTCTACTAGCATAGCATGGCATAATAAGCAAACATAGAAGTAACTCCCAAGGGTTTGATAATAAAACAGGTAATAGGTGCTACCTCAATCTACTTCCCAAAACCCACAATTTAATTAGATCCTAATCATGCAATGTTTGAGGATTGATCTAATGCATAAAAACTGGGTAATAAGGGATATGATCAAAGTGTGAACTTGCCTGCAATGTTGATGAAGATGATTCGCATTCAACTCCTGATAGTTCTACTCGTCACACTCCGGTCAATCTATCGTAAGCAAGCAATAGTAACCACACATAAGCAATCAATCAAAAGATCGGAAAGAACGAAGAGAACAACTCGGAAAACATCAAAACCAAGAAAGTAACTCTTGCAGCATAAAACAATTTCTAATGGTACCAAAATTATGTGAATTTGGCCTTATCAGAAAGAATCAACCAAATCGGAGTTATAAAACTAAAGTTACGATCAAATGAAGTTTAAATACAAAACTGTTTGAAATTCAAATTTTAAACTTTCAAAAACATATTCAATTTGTTTTACTGGATAGAGGAGATCGTAACGAATACGTGGGCGTTGGTTTCATTGGATTTGGACAAACGAGTAAAAAGTTGTGAGTGTTTGAAGTCCAGGGGCTAATCCGTAAACAAAATATTCACATATGGGTCCCTGGCCGAAATTAAAAAGAAAAAGAAAAATACTAAACAACGAACGTTCGTTACCGAACGCTATCGAACGAATCTGTTTACTGTGAAGGGATAAAGAGTGGGCGTTCACTAATTAACACGTACCGGTTCGAGAAAAAAAACACTAGATCTAATCTGGGCCGTTCATTGAAGATCTAACGGACGAGGAGAGCCCAGGGCTTACCGCGGCGGCGCGGTTGTCAGCGTCGGAGAAGACGGCGGCGGGTGGCTCGGGTGCGAGCGGGGCGGCTGCCCCGGTGGTCGGCGGCGTCGGGCGGAGGCACGGGGAGGCGCAACACGATGCGGCGGTGGTGGCGCTGGTGACGGCAGCGGGCGAGGGCGACAAAGTGGAGCGGGGCGGTGGCGGCGGATCTCGCCGGTGGCGGCAGCGATGCGGCATCGGCGGCGCGGGAAGCAAGCCGCGGCGGGAGGCGGCGGTTGCGGGGATCGAGGGGAGAGGGGGTCTGGGGCCGGCCTTATAAAGGCACGGGGCCGAGGCCTTCCTTGGGCGAGGGGGCATCCGGCGGCAGGGAGATGCCGGACTCCGGCGAGTCCCTGTCGAGCACGGCGGGAACTAGGCGGTGGCGGCGCGGGCTGGGCTGACTCAGCTGGGCCGGCCCAGTTCGGAAGGAAGTTTTTTTTTAAAAAAAACTTGTTTTTTTAGACAAAGAAAACAAAATAAAATAAAAAATACTATACAGGCATATAATATATCAAAATTTTCAGAAAAAAAATTTCTACAACGTGGACATTTTTATCAACTCAAATAAAGTCTAGAAAAATTCAAATAATTTAAAGAGTGCTACTGCCCTAGTAAAATCCAGTAAAATCATTTTAAAAAATACCAAAATTGTTTCAAATTTATTTCTCTCCAATTTTCTGATGTAGGGAATCATGTTACCCTATTTTCCATATATTTTATTTTTGGAGAAAAATAATTTGAATAAAACTCAAATAACTCCAAATTGAAAATAAATTCAAAAGAACTTTGAATTTAATTCTTTGAAACTCCCAACTCATATTTCATATGTTTTGAAGAAGTCATTTTATCTTCGCTCGTGAAAATCATTGAGTTGCGTGAAGTTTATGAATCGAAATATTTCCAAATGAAATTCAAATATTTCCAAATACCCTTTCATTTAATTAAATGGAAGAAGTCATATCATCTTCGCTCAAGGGTTTTGTATTTGAAAAGAATTTGAAAATTCATGAAGATCAGAAAAGAAAATGAAAGTTTGGGAAAGTCCTTTTATTCCCTCTCATTTAACTTTCAAAAAGTTTCGAATTCACTCACTTTCAGTCAATCAATCAAACAATCAATCAAAACTATCTATTTATTATAACATTCCAGAATTTAGAATTTTGGGATGTTACAGCCAGGGCTTGAAAGAGTTTGTCACCATGGAGGCCGATGAGGGTGGCAGGCAATGAGGAGCCTGGGCGCGCGGCCTGGAGCAGTACGGGAGGTCATCCGCATGCTTCTTGACAGTGGTGAACTTGCGGATGGAGTTGACCATCATGTCGTCCAAGCGAGAGGTGAAGCCGGTGTTGGCGAGGGCTACGATGTCGGCGGTCGCCAGCACCATCTGGAAACGATGCGTGGTGCAGGGCCGCAGGACGGTGCCTTGGATGATTTGGCACAGCCGACTGCCGCTCGCGTCCATTGCCTCCATAGGTGCTTGTGGCTTCTGGTCACTTGGTCTTGGATTGGAGTGAGCAGTGTTGCACAGAGACTAGGAGTAGATGGATTGGAGTGGTGGGGCGCCTTTATATGAGAGTCCAAACTCTGTTGCATTCACATCATGCTGACTCTATTCTGCTTCTCCAATTAATTCCCTCTGCATGTAATTGAGGATGCATCATTAACCGTTCAACGTCTCGGGAACCGCTACCCTCTCCCTCCTTGGCATTCAAGCACCTATGGAGGCGACTGCCGCTCGCGTCTATCGCATGTGAGGAGACGTTCCCGTCGATGACGAGGTGCCTATGGTGACTTCGTAAATTTCAAGATGATAATGTCGTCTCAGTCTTTCGGAGGTGCTCATAGGAGTAGGGTGTGCGTGTGTGCGTTCATAGGGGTGAGTGTATGTGCGTGTATATGAGCGCTTGCGTCTGTACTGTGTTAAAAACGTAAATGCATGTCAAAAAGAGACTAGTCAGTATACTCAATATTATGCACCGCGGAGAGGAAAACGAAAGAAGGTATTTATTTACGGTGCAGATTCACCCATTTTACTCCATATGTACTCCGTCTCGGTGTAGTCTAGTCACTTGTTCAAATCTATAGAAAGGCAAATACTCCTTTCTGGTTTACAGGGCTATACTAGCAAGTATGTACTACAATAGTGGTCTCACATAGCAATTTTGTCTCATGAAAGAGCCTGGCTATATGCGTGCTCCAAGGTTCACAACTGCCATGTTCGGGTTGCGCTTGGCTCTTCGCCTCTTCAAGAATACGAACGATAATGTTACAACTACTGCTTCTACAGTATCGAATCCACTGCTGCATGTCCGTCCACCACGAGCAGGAGGGATAGCTTGTTGTAGTACTATAAGCAAAAGCCTGTCCTCGTCTGCGAGCCACTGCGCGCATGGGTGAGGGAGAAGGCGTGTAGTAGTAAAATCAAGCTTCTCCTCGCTATACGAGTTGACGCAACACATCATAGCACTGGCCCCACATGCTTGCCTCTAAACTTGGCTGAAAGACCCGCAGTGTACAATATATTTGCTGCAACATCTAACATTTACCCACCACAAATTAAAATATATATTCATGTCTTGACCAGATGAGCGTGCAAACTACAATCACCAGGATGACAGGTAGGGTCTGAAGATTATTTTAATTAATAAAAACTTCGAGACGGCCACATAGCATAGAGCCGACCCCAATGATTTTCAGCTTACACGCACGGTACACGCTATACTAGACTACTCTACACATGAAACTGCCACACGAGCATCCGGGCTGCGCTTGGCTCTTCGCCTCTTCGGGAAGTCGAACAATGATGGAGTACTACTACACTGGAGGTGTACTACAGTACGCTTCTGCCATCTGACACCGATTGAATTGCTGCATGTCCACCGCATGCGGGAGGGAGAGTGTGTGGAAAAAGCTTCTCCTAGTCCTGCCAGCCACCACGCTCATGGGCGAGGGAGGGATGCAGCTTCATTGACTTAGTGCTCCTACCTTTGCGTGTATGACAGGTGGGCCCTACAGGTGGGTGGCCAACCTGTCATACAACCAAAGGCAGGTGTAGTTAAGGCACCAGAGCTCAGTCCGCGAGGGAGAGGATAATCAAACTTCTTGTTGTTGTATGAGTTGACGCGACACATCAAAGCACTTCACTCGATATATTTCAATAATTTGTGTTTACTGATGCATTAATTACAACGAATGCATGCATGCCATGACTCTCCTTTTGATACTTGCATGTGTTGATTTAATGCACCTTGAAGTAGTATGAATATGTGACGGTAAAGCTTTGTAATGCCCTGGTCCTAAAGCAAGAGATGGTTGTGCACGAGGAGGGCGAGATCATGCAGACGGAACAAGACCCGATGACGGAGCTCTCTATGGTCTCGATGGACCTCACCTTGCTCCACTCCACCTTGTGCCTCCGCCCCCTGAAGCCTCCAGTGTATGAGGTTCAAATACACCTCTTTCGTTCGGCTGATCTAGCAAGGTGCGGGTTTCTTGATTTATGTGTTGTTCGATTGATTTGTGCAGTGCAATGGAGGGCACCTGGCCTACGCGGACTGTCGCGTCGAGTGCCCCGGGAACCAGCGGCAGTGCCAGAAGTGCGAGCGCGGCGGTGGCTTTGACATGCAGAACACGGCAGTGGACACCGTCCTTTCATCAGTAGGGTGGAGTGCCCGCATGAAGGCTGTGGGCTCTACGTCACTTACCACAAGCTCGCCGATCACCAGAGCGTGTGTCCGCTCGTGCCTGCAAATGCCCCGTGCCTGTCTGCGGCTATGAAGGCCCACCGTCGATGCTCTACCACCACATCAGCACTGTGCATCCCATGCCCGTGCACAGGATCCAGTATGGCAAGGTGCTCCAGCTGCAAGTGCCACTATTGGAGCCACGGCTCTTGCTGTTCTCGGAGGAGGATGACCGCGCATTTTTCTTGGTCAGCGGCGTGCTCGACATCGGTGTGCCTATCGTTGTGTCGGTCATCTGCATCAGAGCGGGGGCGTCCCCACTGTCGCACTATGTGGCCAAGCTGTGGGCGAATGGCCCGCCAAGGGAGCCCAAAGGCACGACCTATGCCATCAAGGTGGAAATGGAGGTGACAAGTAGCAAGGATCTCGGTGACGTCGCCGTGCAGGAGCTGACCTTCTTCACAGTTCTGTCCAAGCTGCTGGCCGCGGCTAAGCTAGTGTCCCTCCACATTCAGATTGACAAGCTCACGTCTTAAATGTTTCTACAGTGCCTTCTGTTTATCTTAGTAATATTCTAATATACAGATTAGCTCGGTCTACTTTAGCTTAAGAGATGGTGGATTTTGGTGGCGATGCAGCAATTACTTCGACATCAGATCAGTAATTTCCAATAGTCGAACGGATATTTTGTGTTTGTTGGATATAAAGTTCCTTTGGGTAAGAAATACTACTTGTCATCAGAATGGATAAAAGGAGATGTATCTAGACATATTTTAGTTCTAGTTACGTCCCTTTTTATCCATTTTGATGACAAGTATTTTTGGACGGAGGGACCTTATATCCTTGTTTGTTGACGAAGTGTTTCATACTTGTGCGAGTGGACGCGACACATCCAAGTAGTACTACTACTAGTAGTACTCCCTCCGACCCTAATTTCTCTGCGCATAAGTTGAGGCGCAGATACCAAGCAGAGCCTGGTTGTGTTGGACAACTCACCGGACTGTGCACCAGGCAGACGAAGCTTGTGGCGTGTTGCTGCCATGTGCGGCCCGCACATCAACCAAAACCTCGCGCCTCCAGCGTAGCCTCGGCGTTTTAAACTTCTCAATCTCAAGGCCAAGGAGCAACGTGAAACCTATGATAGGTCCAATCGGATGGTTGAGAACACTACAATTAGTAGCTACAGATGCGTGTGTGAGAGAGGACGAATTCGTGCGTGCACCTCTTCTCTTCTTGTATAACGTACTAAACTCAGAGTACAAGTGTATGTGAGTGGCATCGACCTAGGGAGCTAGAAATGGTGCGTGTGAGAAGTCTCGAGAGATAGGTGTAATGCGCCTGAAAAAAAGACTAGTCTATTGCTCGCCACGCGGCTATTCCTGTCGAACGCCCCTGTCGAACGCCCCAATAACTGTAAGATATGTATCTGAAGGTGCTAGTTATTGCACATACACAGCAGTTGAAAAAGAACTACCATGGCATATGCTACACCACGGCCGAGAACACGTGCCCACGTTACGCCATCTGGGAATAGTGCCGCACTTCGAAACTAGAACCGTCAATAAATTTTGAGCTTGCGTCTCATCACATTCCAAATTACTACTACTACCACCCTAGATTTAATTGCAAACCTGTTCACACCGATCACAACCTAAATGATTTCCCACTTAGGAGCGTATTAGTACTCGGTTATAAATAGTACTATGCCAAGATGACTACACATTCCTCCTCAACTCCTCATCCACAAAAACAAACAAGTCATTCAGCATCCTTCCCTTGCATCTGCCATGGCCAGCGTGACTTCTGGGTCGAGAGATTACCACCAGGGAGAGGCGAGCATGGAAGCGGAAGCATGAGAGATGTCTCGCCTCGCTGCGAAAGCAGCCGACATGTCCCGCCGCGCGGAAGTAGCAGCACAGAGGTCCTGCCGCGCCGTCGAAGCAGCACAGAGGTCCCGCCGCGTTGTCAATGTAGCAGACTGGTCCGGCCGCACCGCAGAAGCAGCACAGATGTCCCGCCGCACCGCGACGGCCTGGGAAAATGTCCCGCGGGCAGGCAACGACTCTTATAGGCGCATGCATGCGACCGTCCATAGCCAGATGGATCAGATCTCCGTTCAGGCGAGGTTGCAGGATGACATGAAAGCCTCGTTTGAACAGGCTGCCAGCGCCATCCGGCAACTATGGGAGGGCAATGAGAGGCTCCGGGCCGAGCGTGACCTGCTGAAGGCGAAGATCGTTCGATGTGCAGACCAGTAGGAGGAGACCAGTGCCTTGTTGAAGAGGACCGGCGTCATCGTCAAGAAACTTACGGACGAGAATGACATGCTCCGCATCGAGCGCCAAAGGCTGGTGGAGGAACCCGTGGATGCTCTCAAGCAGCGTCTTGAGGACGCAAAAGAGCTCATCGCCGCTCGCCGCATAGACTAGTTCCCGCGGCCTGCAGCAACGCATCAAGAAAGTAGAGATCAGCGAGCCAGATCGTTGTCTTCCTTCTTCTTTTGCCCTTGTGTATTTCAGGCGTAGTTGCATGTGGATTTTTAAATTATATTCCTAATTATGTAAGCAATTATTATCCACTGTCATCGTCCTTATATATTCATCAGTCTTGCTATAAGTCGCAGTAGATGCTATATAGGTGTGTCAGATCTTACATCAAGATCCGTGCAAAATTTTCTTTTCAGATTTTCTTTTTTCTCTCTTAAATCTTAGTCGAGTGAGACATAGCCACGCCATCAAAAAGAGGCTCGGGCGCCATTAATTGAGACCTTGGGAGAGAGGTGGACGACAGAAATAGGTCAAAGGTCTCTCCTCCTGATAAGCACGCGCAGGGGTCTGATCGCATGCCTCTTGTACTCAAATAGCTACCCTGCACGGCCTCCTAGCTAATAAAAAAAGGGACGCATGGCGGCACATAAATGGTAAATAGAACGCCCACGGTTTCAATAATACTTGTGTTTCCGAATATAACGTGACAGCACTTGTTCCAAAATGACTTCGTTGATTGTTAATGTGTGCGCCTTCGCAAATTGGACAGCAAAATTACCACAGCATGTTGGTGCCATGTCATGGCACCCAACCAAGTTTCATTATTTTCATGCGTGTTTTGGATTTACAGGAATTAAAAAACTAAGTTTCTCAATGTTTCCAGCCCAGCCACGATGCCCTGAATTTTAAATTTCATTCCCATTTCTTGCATGGGACCTAGGAATTTACCCGAGGACACACATGTGATTTTTCAACCAACTTTGGTGCACTAGAGCATGTGCTTGTATTTCAAATTTGAATTATGCACACAAAGGTGACACGTTCCCTCTTAGAACCACGAGCCTTCTTGAGAGAAGCTCTGGTTTGCAAGAAGCTTATACCAAAATTTGTTCCTATTCGGCCAATTTTTTTACCACAGCATGGTAGTACCATGACATGACACCATGCCAAGTTTCATGATTTTCAGGCGTGTTTTGGATTTACAAGAATTTTAAAACCAAGTTTCTCAATGTTCTCGGTCGAGCCACGATGCCCAGATGTTTGAATTTTATTCCCATTTCTTGCATGGGACCTAGAAATTTACCCGAGGACACAGATGTGATTTTTCAACGAACTTTGGAGCACGGGAGCATGCTTGTAGTTCAAATTTGAATTATGCACATTAAATGACCAGAAACTCAATTAATGTATAAAAAGGCCAAACGAACCCGGAATAATTCCAAAATTTAACACGACACTCATGTAGTCCTATGTTACCTTTGTAAAGAAACTCAAGGGGGGCAGCGTATATCGTTTCACACTCAAAGGTGGCACGTTCCCTCTCAGAACCACGAGCCTTCTTGAGAGAAGCTTCGGTTTGCAAAAGGATATACCAAAATTTGTTCCTATCCGGCCAACTTTTTTACCACAGCATGGTAGTACCATGACATGACACCATGCCAAGTTTCATGATTTTCAGGCGTATTTTGGATTTAGAAGAATTTTAAAACCAAGTTTCTCAATGTTCTCGGTCGAGCCATGATGCCCAGATGTTTGAATTTTATTCCCGTTTCTTGCATGGGACCTAGAAATTCACCCGAGGACACAGATGTGATTTTTCAACCAACTTTGGTGCACGGGAGCATGTGCTTGTAGTTCAAATTTGAATTATTCACATTAAATGACCAGAAACTCAATTAATTTGTAGAAAAGGCAAAACGAACCTAGAATAATTCTGAAATTTAACAGGGCACTCATGTAGTTCTATGTTGCCTTTGTAAAGAAACTCAAGGGGGGACAGCGTATATCGTTTCGCACTCAAAGGTGGCACGTTCCCTCTCAGAACCACGAGCCTTCTTAAGAGAAGCTTCGGTTTGCAAGAAGCTTATGGGGCTTTTTGGATGGTAGCCCCAAGATGCCCTTCCAAAATTTTGGTCGTTGACCATAGGTTGGGCCAGTGTTTTGATCGCAGCCAAGTTTTTGGCTCACAGCCAACTTTTTGGCCAGCCATTGTGATTCCGCACTAGCGTGTGGGTGAGTTCCCGGTGGCTATTTCCTTCGCCAAAATTTTGGCATGCTGTTGTTTTGGTCGGGCTGGTGTGGGCATAATCCAAACGGCTCCTATACCAAAACTTGTTCCAAGTCGGCCCAATTTTTTACCATAGCATGTTAGTGCCATGACATGACACCATGCCAAGTTTCATGATTTCCAAGCGAATTTTGGATTTACATGAATTTAAAATCCATGTTTCTCGATGTTCTTGGCCGAGTCACGATGCTTAGATGTTTGAATTTCATTCTCATTTCTTGCATGGGACCTAGAAATTCAACCAAGGACACACATGTCATTTTTCAACCAACTTTGGTACACCGGAGCATGTGCCTGTAGTTCAAATTTGTATTATGCACATTAAATGTCCAGAAACTCAATTATTGTATAAAAAGGCCAAACGAACCTGGAATAATTACAAAATTTAACAGGGTACTCATATAGTTTTATGTTGCCTCTGTAAAGAAAATCAGGGGGGCAGCGTATATCATTTCGCACACAAAGGTGACATGTTCCCTCTCAGAACCACGAGGCTTGTTGAGAGAATCCCCGGTTTTGCAGGAAGCTTATACCAAAACTTGTCCCAATTCGGCCAAAAATTATACAATTGAAAACAGGGTTTAGATTATCCTGAACATCTCGCTACCTAGACCAATGTACTATGATTGAATTCAACATAAAATGGATACAAATATTTGAACTGGAGATCATATGGTACATGTAGTTCATAGTGAAATATGATTACTGCTATATGCATGTTTTTTGTTATCAAGATAATATTTAAATGATTGTATAACTTGACAACAATCGTATTCAAATAAGGAAAATTGTTTCAAATTTAGTCCATATGGTAGACGGCAATATATATGTTCATAGGGTGGAGTAAAATGTTCATATATGATGGAAGATCAAAATGTATGACTACATGAATTATAAATCGTAAGGTCACCTAACGATATATTAAAATTCAACATAACGTGGATTCAAAAATTGAAATTCAAGATCATGGCATTTGTAATCATATAAAAAGGGACATTACTCTTTCTTTTGGTGGGAATTGATTTGTTTTTTGTTGTTGTTGAGGGAAGTGCGAATCGATTAGGTACTGTATAGGGTAATCTTGTTCTCTCGATTTTTTTACATTTTTCTTGTAGTTTTTTCAATGGCATTTATAGCAATATAGTAAAACGGGACATGACTCTCTGGTGTCTTGTATGAATTGTTTTTTTGTACATGTTAAGTTCGTTCTGCCGAACAAGGGATCCGCACCTTGTTATCCCAAAATTTTGAAGCTCAAGTATCTTTTGTCTCACCTGCTTTGAAATTCCTGCCTCTTCAACCCGCGTCGTGCTTTGTTATCCCGAAATTTCGACGCGCGCGAAAACTCCCTTCTCATTCGAAATCGGTCCCACAGCCCAGACACGCGAAATCCCCCTTCGACCCCTCAGCCGGAAATGATGGCTCGATGTCGCGGTGCCAAAACTGGTGGGGTACGCTGGTAACTTACCCTATATTTCAGACAAGCGCATCCCTAAGCCATGGCTCCCCCCTTCCTTCCCCTTCCTTCCCCCCATTCATACACTGAGGCCGCCAAAACCCGCGAAACCCCACGCTCCTCCCTAGGCCTCCCGACCGCCGCCCAGCCGGAGACTCTTCTCCGACTATGTCGTCCACCGCAATAGCTCGCCGTCCCTCATCCACCGCACCGAATGAGGATCCATCGTCGATCTCATCGTCTTGCCGGATCAGCCGCCCCATCCTCCACCTCCAAGGAGATGCCCCGATGTTCGCCTCGTCTATCGCGCCACCTCCATCCCCATAGCTCCGTCTTGACCTGCCCCACCGGAACTGCAGCACCCTCACCAATTCCTTCGATGAAGCCGAGGCCAACTCGGCACCACCAAGGAGGTTTTGCACTCACTGCTGCATTTTATCTTTTATATGATCTCACGGGGTTGCCGGGGCTCAATACCGAGCAGCAATGGTGGGTCTCCATCAGCGGCGCCATCACCAGCCACTTCATCCACGACGTCTCTCCCCCATGTCGTTGCTTCCTCGGCGGCGACTTCCATACCGGCACTAGCTGCAGCTGCTCTAGCTCTCGCTCGCATTGCTGCTGCTGCTCAAGCTCTCGCTTGCGCTGCGGCTCTGTTCTTGCTGTCGGTCACGCTACTGCACTGTTCTTGCTTTCATTCGTGCTTATGCTCTGCTCTGCTATTGATGTCGGTCGCACTGTTGCTCCGCTCTTGCTCTCGTTCTTGCTACTGCTCTGCTCTTGCTCTCATTCGCGCTATTGCTGCTGCTGCACGACCTCCGGCAGCTACAGGAGTTACTGCTTTAGCACTCGCTCGCGGTGCTACTGCACGACTTGCTCTCTGCTAGTGCGTTCCCTGCTCGAGCGTCTGTTGATTTAGATCACTGCTTCTCTGCTACTGGTGCTCGAACGCCCTAAACATCTATTGCAATGCTCTGCTACTAGTTCAATCAGTTTCGACAGTAAAATTCAGTTTCGACTGTAAAGTTAAGTTTCTTCAGTTAAGTTCAGAGTGAACAATACTTACAGCATCTGTAGGAGCGGCTGTGGCGCGGCTGAAGTGTTTTACATCTAGCACTTTTGGTGATGTATTTTACATCATCTATTGCAGATGATATTAGAGTCCCTGTCGGTGTCAAAACCGGCGGATCTCGGGTAGGGGGTCCCGAACTGTGCGTCTAGGCGGATGGTAACAGGAGACAAGGGACACGATGTTTTACCCAGGTTCGGGCCCTCTTGATGGAGGTAAAACCCTACGTCCTGCTTGATTGATATTGATGATATGGGTATTACAAGAGTAGATCTACCACGAGATCAAGGAGGCTAAACCCTAGAAGCTAGCCTATGGTATGATTGTTGTAATGGTTGTTGTGTCCTACGGACTAAAGCCATCCGGTTTATATAGACACCGGAGAGGGCTAGGGTTACATAGAGTCAGTTACAATGGTAGGAGATCTACATATCCGTATCGCCAAGCTTGCCTTTCACGCCAAGGAAAGTCCCATCCGGACACGGGACGAAGTCTTCAATCTTGTATCTTCGTAGTCCTGGAGTCCGGCCGATGATGATAGTCCGGCTATCCGGACACCCCCTAGTCCAGGACTCCCTCAGTAGCCCCTGAACCAGGCTTCAATGACGATGAGTCCGGCGCGCATATTGTTCGGCATTGCAAGGCGGGTTCCTCCTCCGAATAATTCATAGAAGATTGTGAACACCAGGATAGTGTCCGGCTCTGCAAAATAAATTCCACATTCCACCGTAGAGAGAATAATATGTACACAAGTTCAATTTGCTGACGTATTTTTGTGGCATGACGTCACACCACTACCAAGCCTTTACTTGAATCGTTTTTTACTTTACCACCTCAGCGCGTTTAGCGAAGCGGTTTCCTTGGCACGTCTTGTCGAAGCAGAGATCGTGTTCCTCTTATTCTGGGATTCTCATCAATACGGACGTGGGTAACCCGACCGCGCCATTGATGGTGGCGCTTGGGAGATAAGCGAGTTTTACTAGGCTGGTGGGGACGCATAGTTTTCATCCGCCCATATATAAGGGGATAAGGATCCACCTTTTCACCTACGCCTTCTTCCTCCTTTGCTTATCCATATCCGCGCACTCGAGCTCCAGCGCCCAAGCCCGCACATCTCGTCTCAACCTTCTCCAGTCATGTCCAGAGCGGGAGGCAAGTGCATGGCCTCCTCCATTACGGAGGGGCACATCGAAAGACTGCGCAGCGCCGGATATCTCTCTGGCGACATCGCGCACCGGCTGCCTGATGAGGGGCAGCTCATCCCCACCCCAGGCACCATGAGAGGGTCGTATTCCTTCCCCACTTCCTCCGCGGACTGGGCTTTCCACTGCATCCCTTTGTCTGGGGGCTCATGTACTATTATGGCCTGGATTTCCATGACCTAGCGCCAAACTTCATCCTTAACATCTCGGCGTTTATCATCGTGTGCGAGGCATTCCTCTGCATCCAGCCTCACTTCGGCTTGTGGCTCAAGACCTTCAATGTCAAGCCGAAGGTGGTGAAGGGCACTCAAGCGGAGTGCGGAGGCGCCATGTTGGGTAAGATACCCAACATTGTCTGGCTCGAGGGTGCCTTCGTGGAAACCATCAAGGGGTGGCAATCGGGGTGGTTCTACATCACCGAGCCGCGTGGCCCTAAATGGGTGGCGGCCCCCGAATTTAGATCTGGGATCCCCACACGGCTCACCTCTTGGAAGGAGAGTGGCCTAACCTGGGGTGATTCGGAGGAGCTGACCGGACTCCAAGCCTATATCCAGAAGCTGGTGAACAAGAAGCTCAAGCTTGTCAACGTGGTCCAGGTCATGCTCATCCGCCGGATTCTCCCGTGCCAATAACGGGCATTTAAATTGTGGGAGTTCAATCCGGCGCAGCACCAGACCTTGAGCAGGCTCTTCGACACTAGGTACGAAGATGCCTGGAAAGTGCTCTTCAAGGGCGCCGAAGCCCCCGCATCCGCTACTGAAGATCGCGGATTTCGCTCGCAGCGTCCAGCTGACGAGGTAAGTGATTCTACCCCTTTACGGGACACTTGTTTTTAATAGTTCGACCGTAC
Source organism: Triticum aestivum (assembly GCF_018294505.1). Taxonomy (NCBI): domain Eukaryota; kingdom Viridiplantae; phylum Streptophyta; class Magnoliopsida; order Poales; family Poaceae; genus Triticum; species Triticum aestivum. The sequence goes on along the minus strand of NC_057795.1, from coordinate 327,050,157 downwards.
GCGGGATTTAATCTCCCTTTTCCTTTGACAGGACTGGATGAAGAAGGCCGAGCAGTTCATCTGTCCGGCTCCCATGCCAGAAAACCCAGTAGACGCCCGTCTAGCGGGGCTGCTGGTTCCGGCACCGCATGTGGTGCCGGAGAAGAAGGCCAAGAAGGAGGCCACGGGTACTCGAAAGAGTTCCCGTTTTCAGGTGTCTGACGACTCCGAGGCGGACTCCTCCCCCAAAAACGAGGAGGAGAAAGAGGACTCTCTCCCAGAGGAAGGAGAGAGGAAGAGGAAGGCTTCCCCAACAGGGGAGGCCGAAGGGTCCAAGAGGGGAAGGACTATTCCCCCGGACGGCTCCGCCAACGTCAACGTTGGCGATTAAGAGTGGCCCTCAAGGGCCAGGCCTCCGGCAAGATCGTAACTATCCGGATTCCTGAATGATTTATAATTTCTCTTCTGTGTCACATAGTGTCCTTCTAATGCCGCACGCTGCCTGTAGTCCGGCCGATGATGATCTCCCCGCTTCATCGAGCGGGTCGTTGGCTCCGTCGGATGTAGACTCCATCCCGACTGCCTCCACCCCTCGCGATGCTGAGGACGCTAAGGTGGGATCCCGAGAAGGGACCCATCAGGAGGAGGCTCCGGAGGCGCCACAAGGCAGCCTCCCGGACTTTGCGCCGGACTCCACGTCGGAACCCGCAGTGGTTCTGGAGTCCGATCGGTGACCCCTTCGCAAGAAGGGCAAGACCGTGACGCCGGCGGCCTCCGTCCAACCGGAGGCGCCGGACAACTTGTTAGAGGCGCTCAAAGGCGCTTCCATCAAGGAAGAACACCGCACTATTATGAGTGCGGTGATTCAGAAGGTTCAGCTCGCCAAGAGTGGGCTGACCGAAGCCTGCAGTAGCCTTCTATCAGGCTTTGAGGTAAAAAGTTAAAAATATTGAATGTAATGCCGCATAGACAGTAGCCCCTGATGCTCGGTTCGGTGTTCGGAAAGAAAAGCCGGACTGAGGATCTAAAAAAAAGATATACGCAGGGTTGCTAAAAATTATGTCAATATGGGTTTGCAGGCTGCGTTGCTGACCTCTGCCGCACTGACTGCGGAGGTCGGTGCTTTAAAGCAGGAGCTCGAGCGGTCCGAGCAAGAGCTCGGCCGTGCCAAGAAGCAACTCGAGGACAAAGAAGGTGAGTAACACCACTTTGAATTGTTACCTTACAGAAAAGGATTTAGGTTGCGACAAAAAATAACAAGGATAACATGGGTACTACAGGGGCCACGAACGAGGTGGCAACCCTGAAGGAGGCTGTGTCCGCGGCCGAAAGCAATGCGGCCGTGGAACGAGCAGAGTGAGAGAAGCAGGAGGAGCGGGTGGCAGAGGTGCGGCAAGAGCTCCAGGCTCTCATGGAAAAGCATGAGAGTTTGGAGCGCGACTCAAAGACTCGAGAGTCCGAGCTTGCCTCGGCTCTCGAAAGTGCCAAAGCCGCCAAGGCCGAGGCCCATAAGTCCCTCCAGGAGATTGAGGAGGTGAATAAGATAGCGGCAGGTAAGGCATTTTTCATGCAAAGCAAGCATGTGAATGTAAATTACCTGTTACTTACCCGAATTCGGAGCTCTCCACCTGTATTGAAGGTGCTCGTCGAGCCCTTGCCCGCGCAAAGGTGCACTGGGGCAAGCTGGATGCGGAGAGGCTTATCACTGACGCGCCGCCAACGGGCAAGGAGTATCGTACGCCCGAGATGTACAATAAGACTGTCCTGAAGGGTGCCCACAAGATTGCGGATGAGTGCCCCAGAGATGTAATTATTGAGTAAACTCGCAATGTGTTATCCTGTGCGCTGAAAACTTTGTTCATATGCGCTAAGCAACGCTTATTGATTTAAAATATTACCTTCTGTGCGGCCGTTTATTAAATCTGAGAGATGGCAAGTCGTCGGCTTCAGCCCCCATGCCACGAGTGCTGGGGTGTTCGGGATAAACTTGAGCACTCTTGTTTCCATTTTTGGGTCCATCTAGGGAGGCGCTCAACACAACGAACAAGGCAACCGGACTTATAATGCTTGAACACTCTCACTTAGCCATAGAATTCTATAATTTTAAATTTTGGCAAAGCCCCTAGTATTCGGAAGACCGAGTTCGGGGCGCTATCCACGCCTTGGCCGGACATTATCCGGTTCTTCGCTCGAAGCGGCATAAGTCTTTAGGGACTCGAAAAGACCTCTCGAACAGCGACCAGTCTCTCGCCTTATCATGACAGTCAGTTTTAGCTTTCTCCACTGAGGCGTTAACCCAGCTCAACCGGTGCGCAATCGCAGTGGTTCTCCCAGTGCTACCTTAGCCGACAGAACGGAACGTAAGGTGCCAAACATGGGAGCCGGGCAAACCCAACTATTGACCCAAGACATGATTCAAAGCCGATTCATATAATGCCATAAGTTCGGGGTGCCGCACTTGTGAAAGTGTTCGGACTTATCACACCATAATGCGGGGAACATAAGCCCCTGGTCTGTTCGGCCGTACCAAAATATATGGATGCAAGATGTCATAAATGAACATATATATAAAGTAATGCAATTATAGGCAAAAAAGTGTTGCATTATTTATTCAAGAAATTCTGCTATGAGTGCGGAATGATACAAATAGTGCGGTAAGCAAGGGATTGGACTAATTAAAGGTGTCTCCCTCCAGGGGTAGGCTGCGGAATGGTGTATTTAACAAATTTAATGCTCGTAATGGAGACCACCTGAGTGTTCGTCGCAGCCTTTGTCCCTCCCTGGCTGTTGCATCATGAGTTCGGCAGGTTCGCCGCCGGACAGAGCATTTGGTGGACGGAGTCCTGTATATAAAAAGAAGAAAAATAAAATATAAAAAATAAAAAGAGCGACACACTTGGGAGCCCCTGGTGTGGTCGAACCGCACTCTGGGTCTGTTGTGGTCGTGCCCCTCCCCCTATGCCCATGGTATCTCCAGAGCGTAATGATGTACGTGGAGAGCTTGTCTTACAATCATGCGAGGGTTGGGGTTGGGGCCGCATTGCTACGCGTGCTCGGAAGGTGCCAGGTGGTCTTGGTTGATGTTGCTCCGGGCGCGTTTGGCCGTGTCCGGTCGTTTAGCGGCCGGACTCGAAAATTGCCTTAGAAGGCTGCTCTGTACTTCTGCCGCGAGAGCCGCTGTATGTTCCTCCGTTCGGAGGGAGCGTTCCGTATTTCCATTGACCGTGATGACTCCACGAGGGCCTGGCATCTTGAGCTTGAGGTATGCATAATGTGGCACCGCGTTGAACTTTGTGAACGCGGTTCGTCCGAGCAGAGCGTGATAGCCACTGCGGAACGGGACTATGTCGAAGATTAACTCCTCGCTTCAAAAATTATCCGGGGATCCGAAGACCACTTCCAGTGTGACTGAGCCTGTACAATTGGCCTCAACACCTGGTATGACGCCTTTGAAGGTCGTCTTTGTAGGTTTAATCCTTGAGGGGTCTATGCCCATCTTGCGCACTGTATCCTGATAAAGCAGGTTCAGGCTACTGCCGCCGTCCATCAGGACTCTCATGAGGTGAAATCCATCGACGATTGGGTCTAAAACCAATGGCGGATACTGGTCGGATGGTCTCTTCGATCGAAAGTGATCGGGCAAGAGGACCATGGATTGAACTTTGGGGCGACTGGCTCCATCACATATATGTCCCTTAGTGCACGCTTCCGCTCCCTCTTGGGTATATGCGTTGCGTATATCATGTTTACCGTCCGCACTTGTGGGGGGAAGCCCTTCTGTCCTCTATTGTTCGGCGGCCGGGTCTCTTCCTCGTCATCGTTGTGCAGCCCCTTGTCATTGTTTTCGGCAATTAATTTGCCTGCCTGCTTGAATACCCAACAATCTCTGTTGGTGTGGTTAGCTGGCTTTTCGGGGGTGCCATGTATTTGGCAAGAGCGGTCGAGTATTTGGTCCAAATTGGACGGGCCCGGAGTGGTTCTTTTGAATGGCTTCTTCCGTTGACCGGGTTTAGAGCCTCGGAATCCGGCGTTGACTGCCGTATCCTCATTGTTGTCGCCGTTGATGCGGCGTTTGTTCTTGTGTCGACGCGACCTGTCATTGTGGTCCTTGGTATCCGGACTGCCAGCATTTTTACTGAGGTTGTTGCTGCGAGCTAGCCAGCTATCCTCTCCCGCACAGAAGCGGGTCATGAGTGATGTGAGGGCTGCCATGGATTTCGGCTTTTCCTGTCCTAGGTGCCGGGCCAGCCACTCGTCGCGGATGTTATGTTTGAAGGCTGCGAGGGCCTCTGCATCCGGACAGTCGACAATTTGATTTTTCTTTGTTAAGAATCGTGTCCAGAATTGTCTGGCCGATTCGTCTGGCTGTTGAATTATGTGGCTTAGGTCATCGGCGTCTGGTGGTCGCACATATGTTCCCTAGAAGTTGTCGAGGAATGCGGCTTCCAGGTCCTCCCAACACCCAATTGACTCTGCGGGCAGGCGGTTGAGCCAATGCCGAGCTGGTCCTCTAAGCTTGAGCGGGAGATATTTGATGGCGTGAAGATCGTCGCCGCGGGCCATATGGATATGAAGGAGATAATCCTCGATCCAAACCGTGGGGTCTGTTGTGCCATCGTAAGATTCGATGTTGACGGGTTTAAACCCTTCAGGGATTTGATGATCCATTACTTCGTCAGTGAAGCATAGTGGGTGTGCGGCGCCTCTGTATTGAGCAATATCATGACATAGCTCAAGAGAGCATTGTCTGCTGTGTTCGGCCCGGCCGGAGTTGTTGTATCCGGTGCGACGGTATTCGTCGTGGGTCGTGGGGCGCCCATGTGATCCATAGATAGATCTGGATTGTCTTGCCTTGTCCTCCAATATATCCCGCAAGTCCGGCGCGTTCCCCCGTGGCTTCGTACTTTTTGAGCGGTGCCGGGGTACGGTTCTGGTGGAGGGCTTAGATGCCTCTCTGGCGCGGCCACGAGGTGGTCGGTCTGCCGTATTGTGCGCTGGTGATGAAGGTTTGTATGCTTCCTCCTCTAGTCGGGGGAGCAACTTGTGTTTTGGGTAGCTTTTGGAGGGGCGTTCGAGTTCATACTCTTCGGCCGCGAGGACCTCGGTCCATCTGTCGGCCAGCAGGTCTTGATCAGCTTGAAGCTGTTGCTGCTTTTTCTTTAGGCTATTTGCTATGGCCATTAGCCTGCGTCTGAAACGCTCTTGTTCAACGGGATCCTCAAGCACGACGAATTCGTCGTCGTCGAGGCTTGCCTCGTCTCCGGAGGGAGGTATGTAATTATCATCCTCGACCTCTTCGTCTGCCGCTCTCTCGTGAGGGCTTGCTTCTGCATCCTCCTGTGCTGAATCTTGCTGGAGGGGGTTGTCTTCGGCACTTTCTGGGGTGTTGTTATCTCCTGTGCCGGAATCTCCATTCTTGCTGTGGCGGGATTTAGAGCGGCGCCGCTGACATCGGCGCTTGGGCTGTTTCTTTAAGGGATCTGCCTCCACTGCTTCTTCGCCGTCCCCATCTTTTGGGGTGTCCACCATGTATATGTCGTATGACGAGGTGGTCTTTCAGTGCCCTGTAGGCGCTGGTTCTTGATCGTCTCCGGCATCGTCGTCCATACCGTCGATTTCTTCGGAGTCATAGTCTAGCATGTCGGTTAGATCGTCGACAGTGGCTACGAAGTGGGTGGTGGGTGGGCTTTGAATTTCTTCGTCGTCCGCATCCCAACCATCCTGGCCGTAGTCCGTCTAGGGCTCTCCGGATAGCGAGAGATGCTTTAGTGATTTCAGGATGTCGCCAAAGGGTGAGTGCTGAAAGATGTCCGCAGTGGTGAACTCCATGATCGGCGCCCAATCGGATTCGATTGGCAGGGGCGCAGGAGGTTCGGAGTCCGGCAGGGAGTCCGGCACCTCGGAGTCACGAGCTTTATAAGGGACGAGGTCAGTGTTCGGCTCCATCGCCGTGGAAGTTGCAGCTCCCGAGGCGGTGTCCAGCCACCCGTCCTCGATCTGCGTGATCGGCTCCGAACTATGGGTCGGAGCGGATTCGTGTGCGGCCTCCAAGGTACTGTCCGGTGGCAGAGTTAGATCATGCCCATCGTGACGGTGCGGCACGCTCGGCTGCGGCTCGGATCCATCGAAGATCAAGTCTCCGCGGATGTCGGCCGTGAAGTTTAGGTTTCCAAACCTGACCTGACGGCCAGGGGCATAGCTTTCGATCTGCTCCAGATGGCCAAGTGAATTGGCCCGCAGTGCGAAGCCGCCGAATACGAAAATCTGTCCGGGGAGAAAAGTCTCACCCAGGACTGCGTCGTTGTTGATTGAAGAAGCCATCAAGCCTATCGGTTATGACACAGAGGAACTCTCAATGAAAGCACCAATGTCGATGTCAAAACCGGCGGATCTCGGGTAGGGGTCCCGAACTGTGCGTCTAGGCGGATGGTAACAGGAGACAAGGGACACGATGTTTTACCCAGGTTCGGGCCCTCTTGATGGAGGTAAAACCCTATGTCCTGCTTGATTGATATTGATGATATGGGTATTACAAGAGTAGATCTACCATGAGATCAAGGAGGCTAAACCCTAGAAGCTAGCCTATGGTATGATTGTTGTAATGGTTGTTGTGTCCTACGGACTAAAGCCATCCGGTTTATATAGACACCGGAGAGGGCTAGGGTTACATAGAGTCGGTTACAATGGTAGGAGATCTACATATCCGTATTGCCAAGCTTGCCTTTCACGCCAAGGGAAGTCCCATCCGGACACGGGACGAAGTCTTCAATCTTGTATCTTCGTAGTCTTGGAGTCCGCCCAATGATGATAGTCCGGCTATCCAGACACCCCCTAGTCTAGGACTCCCTCAGTCCCACTTCAGATTAACGTTGTCTGTCTTCTCCTGCTCCAGTCTCGCCGCTGTACACCTCACCAGAGCTGCTCCAACAATGGAACCATCCATCACAGCGGAGTAGTACCCTCGGTGCCGTTTCCAGAGGCCTTAGATCTTCTTCCACGCCTCCGACAGTCACACTAGCATCACCATCCTTCACGTCCAACCCAATGATGTTGAGGTCCACAAGGCTATGCCAAAGAGGTTGTACACTCGTCACATCACTTTGTTACTCTGCATTCATGTCGATCCCTCAGGGATCCTTTGCTATGGTACTACTATGGTACTAACATTCGTGCATTTGGTTATAAGGAGTGGAGCAAAGCAAAACTGGAGGATTTTTTTTCCTTTGGTGTCAAACCGTAGGAATTTTAATATTCACTTGGACGTCCTTTTCAAATTAATATGCATGAAGAACAAAACTAGTTGCATTACTGGCATAATTAGATTCTTATTTCTTCATTTTCACGTGGTTTGACTTTAATTTGACCATGTTTCTCCATTCCTGTGTTCTTCCTATTCATGTGAACCAAACACCCAGGTTGACTGAAATTCTATGTTTCCAAATGCTCTATTTTGCACGTGCATTCCTATCATATTCATGTGTTTTTCTTGTCCTTGCGTTCATAGAATCCTCCAATTCTAAGGAGCCCTTACAGATTTACTTCATTTTCAGACAGGCGTCAAAGAAAACTCTGTGTGTTATGTCTTGCTCCTGCCGTGCCGTCATCCACCCCACCTGAGGTGAACCATCGACAGAAGCGTTCACTGCAGCATAGATTCCTCATGCAGACTTTCTTTTGCTGCCTCAGATCATCTTCCCCATTGCCAGCAGCCATGCCAACTGCATTACCATCATCGACTGAGCAGATGAACCTGAGGACTACACAGTTCTGGAAGAGAGGTCGCAGTCTTTTGTGTTTGCTTACGTTATACATCGGTTATTATTACCTGTTACTTTATCGTTCAAACTTGAGTTTTTAAAATGCCTGTGGGTCTCATATCGAGGCAGCAACGAATAGTATATGTCTACTATCTGGTTCATCTGGGGTCTTCTATGTGGTTCATGTTGGGTGGGCAACAAATAATAGATGATCCATTGTCTATTTTTTTAAACTGAAGCTATAATCTACCTGTTATCATTAGTTTTGGATCCATCCACTTGTTTGCTACCACCAGTCTTGATTTTTGCATGCACCCCTTAGGCCTTACAAAATATAACTATTTTTTATTATTCATGTACACAATCGTACTAAACATGTAGAGAAAAAAAGAAGACCGTTGCATGGGAATATATTGTCATGCAGACGCCGCTCCATGGTGGGCGAAGTGCCCCCCCTCCCGCCATTCCAGATTGTATTCCAGAGGAAGATAAATATTTAGATGGGGATTCAGAGGGAGACGACCACTCATGTTTACCGCATGAGGTGTTTGCTCTAACCTGGCATGCCGATGTTGGTCATATCATGCATATGGTGCCTCGCCTTGCTTACATTATACATCTTATATGTCGTCAGCTTAGTTTAGATTTTCTTTGTACGAATGCCATCTGTTTGGTTTCTATATCATACTCCCACCATTCATAAATATTTATCTTTTTAAACATTTCAACAAGTGACTACTTACGGAGCAAAATGAGTGAATCTACAATCTAAAATATGTCTATATACATCCGTATGTGGTAGTCCATTTGAAATCTCTAAAAAGACAAATATTTAGGAACGGAGGGAGTATATGGGAATTATGCAATGCCATCTTCTTTAGCCAGGCATCATATACGTGAATCATGCAATGCTATCCTGTTTAGCCAGTCATCGTATATGTGAATTGTATCATGCCATATGTTTTTCATAATGTATTCCATTTGTTAACAATGTTTATACATTCATATACTCTTCCTGTGCATCAGCCATTTGAGTTGGTCATGGGAAAATCTGGAGTGAAAACACGGTCTTCTGAGCAGTCAGTGCTACCTGTCGATGCAGATTTCTTGCTGGTCACAAATAGCTCCTGAGAGGAGGATTCAGAGACATATGACCAGTCGTATTAAACCCCCCCCCCTGAGTGCATGCTCTAACTTGGCAGGGTTATATTGCTCATATCATGCATATGGTGTCTTGCATTGCCATGCCATCTGCTTAGATTAGACATGCTTTGTGTGAATGCCTCATGTTTCCTTTCTATATCAGATATGTGAATTATGCAATGCCATGTTTTTCAGCCAGTTATCATATATGTGAATTATGCACCGCCATGTAGCCAGGCATCATATATGTGAATTATCTCATGCCATCTTTTTTTCATTACGTATTCCATTTATCGACAATCTGTGTATATTGAACTACTCTTCATGTGTATCAGCCATTTGAGCTGGTTATGGAAAAATCTGGAGTGAAAACAAGGTCTTCAGAGCAGGCAATAGTACCTGTTGAAGCATATTTCTTGATGGTTATCGGGAGCTCCTTAGAGGAGGATTCAGAGACAGATGACCAGTCCTATATCCCACGTGAGGTGTATGTCGGCGTTCTGGGAACAGGGGTACCCAGACTTGCCTGCCTGCGGCCAGCGGCGTGGCTCAAGGGGTGGCCCAGTATGGCCCATCTTCATCACCATATGCTCAAGACCCTCGCGAGGGGCCAAGCCTCGCGGGGCGGACGACAGGAGGCTTCCTCAGGCACAGCCTCGTCAGGCTGGCTCGCGAGGAGGCGGAGAGATCAAGGCGGGGTACCTCACGAGGTGCTCGTGATGCAAGCCATGACGATCGAGGCCAGGCGGGCGCCAGGCGGGCGCCGGCCTGCGCAGAGTCCTTGTTTCCTCTTTGGTGCAAAGGGGGCAAGCGCAGGCAAGAGTATCAAGCAAAGGCAACCATTTTGGTGCAACAAGACCAAGACCAGCAGGACGGCAGGATGGAGGTCATCGTGGAGCCCAAGCCGGCATCATCGCCAGGGTCTTTGGCAGGCGAGGACCAACTTTAGCCAGGATAAGTGTACTAGATGTTCCCCTTCAAAATGGCCAATTGTTGGCGCCCTTCCCGCTCAATATTTGGGAAGAGGCCCAGGGCCTCCGCCTATAAATAGGACTAGCCACCCACAGGGTGAGGGGGGAGAGATTTTGGGCATCTGCATCTGGAGATAGAGAGAGAGAGGCGATTGAACTCCCCTAGCAGTTCATCGCTCCAGCCAAGAACAAACCCTCGCGAGGCTGTTCTTCCTTGTACTACTCATCATCATCATCCCCTGAGGCAATCCACACACCACAAACTGGAGTAGGGTATTACACCACCATGGTGGCCTGAACCAGTATAAATCTCATGTCCCTTGTGTTGTTCTTCGTGTAGCTTTAGATCCTTGCGAGGCGATGAGACACGGGTAGGCAGGAGGTGTGATCTCTGCGTGCACCCCAGAGTTTGACCTTGAGGGTCTCCCGGAACCCGAAATCCGACAGTGTTTGCTCTAAGTTGCAATGTTTATATTTCTCATATCATGCATATGGTGTCTTGCATTGCTTAGTTTAGATGTCATATGCACAATATTGCTTAGTTTAGAGATCATACATGCGAGTGCCAGCTGCTTAGTATATGACTCAATTATGTCAATTATATCATGCCATCTTGTATACTTAGACAACATGTATGTGAATTATTTCATCCCAACCTATTTTAGAAACACATCATATAGTTTTGTCATGTCATCCTTTTTAGATACTCATCAGATGTTGAATTATGCCATTATATCCTGTTAAGTTATCCATCATATATCTAAAATTGTGCCATGCTATCATGTTTAGTTAGGCATCTTATGTGTGAAATTGTGTCATGCCGTCCTATTTGGTTAGACAACATATATATGAATTACCACATCTGTCTATCATACAATGTCTGTATGTTCAATTTCTTTTCTTGTTTATCAGTCATTTGAATTGGAGGGGGTGATGGCAGTATCTAAGGGAGCAAAAACCCGTTCTTCACAAAAGACAGTGCTACTCGTCGATGCATATAGAACCATGGTTGTACTGGCCCACAAGCTAGCCCCACGACACATAATCGAGACTCTTCCAGATTGCACACTTACACCGTTGGGCAGAGAACCAGCTACAACCCATCTAACCGCAACCCCAGCGGATAGTAACCCACTTCTAGTTGACAAAGCACCATGTCCACCATAGAGTACCCCCACACGAACAGTTTGTAAAGAAACTGAAGTGCCCAAAGCACGAAGACCACCACAGCTAACCCAAACTCCACGTTTAAAGGAGAAGAGCAACTGTTCTCAGGTCAGATTCCATAGCTATGGTCCATACTCCTTTGTTGTTGCATCACTGTATTTACTCATACCAACTACTTTTGAATTTTAAGGATCCAATTGAAACTCCAATGGCGCAACAGGTATGTTTTAAACCTATTTATTTAACTGGATTGCTGTTCTAACTTGTTGCTCTATGTTGATTTCAGTTTCAGTTGTATAAACAGTTATGTTCTCATGTGATGCACATTACATGTGTTGCCAATGTCATGTAGTTTCTCACACTTATATTCTGTCTATGCTGTTGTGTCTTAAAAATATATGAGTTGGACTGTGTCTCTATCTTGATTAGGCAACATAAACTAGAATGATATGGACAATACAGTGACCATAGTACATAGATATATGTTTGTTTCATGTTGTTATCCTGTCCACCTTACTACTAAACCGGTTTACCAAAATGAGTTTCGTATACTACATGCTAAACCTATGATGTGTCTGCTTGTTTCTCTTGTGGTATGCAAACAAAATATTGGAGAAGAGCACCCCCACTATGCAATGGTAGAGAAAGTAATGCAGATAAGGTTCAAGATAGTGAGACAACCGTGTTGTTCTCCAAGAAAGGTGATAAAAACGATCTGGTAGACAGTGAGAAAACCCAACAGTCCTGCGTTGATGTAGTGTTCGAGTTACTGGCCAGTACCGCCGACACAAGCTCTTCAAACTCGCTGCCTGAATCACTTCGGCTTCTTCAATCTCAGCTATAAGCTGAAAGGCATCAGTCAGTTGTGCTATGGCAAGAAGCCGAAGGACTAAGGAAGTCCCTGCAGAATTCAGATGCATACTTTCTTGTGCAACAGCAAGCGCTGGAGGATTTAAGCGCCAAACAAGAGAAAGTTAATAAGCTTGCTAAGCATCTTGCCAGCATTATGGGTACCCAGGATATTGTTTCTTGAACTCTTCTGAAGTGGTTTCAGTTCTGGACTTGTTTTGCTGCGGCATTTATATGCTGCTTTGTTCCCTATATTTGCACTGGTGGCGAACTTTGATGCCTAGTGGATGTAATATGTGTAATAGCCGTGATAGCCTAGCGTAAGTTGATTGCTTATTTATTTCCTCGTTGTCTTGTTTATTTGTTTGCTTGTAGTCGGTGCAGTTCTTTTTTCATGGTTTGCTAGTGGACGCAATAACCTATTTTTTAAAACTAGGCCACAATAACCAGGGGCTACATATTTACTATAGTAACACTGGGCCTCCTATGGGCCGTAGAAACAATGGGCCTTCTACGGGTCATAGAAATAATGGGCCTTCTACGGGCCATAGACACAATGGGCCTTCTATGGGCCATATCATCAATGGGCCTTATACGGGTTTTATGATCGATTAGCCAAACATGGGCCAATAATAGACCGCATTATGGTCGTAAACGGGCTAGAGTTGGAATCGTCCGTTCATGGGCCGACCATAACGGGCCATCGTTAATAGGCCGTATTTGATGACGCTATGAAAACGGCCCAACGTATTAACGGGCCACAAACAGGCCAACTGTAACAATGGGCTGAATTTGCCCCACAAGCAGAAAATGATAGTCACGGGCCGTAAGTAACTGAATGCTGGAAATGAGCCCAAGAATAAATGGGCCATGAGAAGGCCGAAAGATAACATGGGCTGGAAATGGCCCAATGGAATAATGGGCCGTTAATGGGTATAAAGTGATACACTATTCATTACAGGCCAGTTTCACCACGGGCCGTTAATGGGCCAAGAGTTACAAAGGGCCTCATATGGGCCGAAAGACGTCATGGGCCATACATGGGCCGGAAGTTAAAACGGGCTGGAATCATATTGGATGGCCCAGATGACGCTACTGAGCCTAATTTGGGTAGGTTGTAACGGGCCCTGTGTTAGCGGGCTGTAAATGGGCTATGTGCGAACAGGCCGTTAATAGGCTTTCCATGGGCCGGCACGCCACCTTTTGACCAAGTCAAACAGGCAGGCCTTTTCACAGGAATGTGCCTTTGTTGGGCCGTGCCACGTGTCGACGTATCATAGGCGCCTTCAGTCCAATGAGTGGATGACATCTGTCCAAACAGTGCGCCGACACGTGTTTCCTCTAGCCAATGATGATTTTACACATGGAAAATCCCCATTGGTCCGGGCTGCTAACGGGTTATCGGATCCAAAACCGGACCCGATAGCTTAACGGTGTTCCGTTACGGTGGATGCCACGTGTCGGTCACCCTTGACGAAAGCACTTCTGTGACGCGCGATTTATCGTCATGGAAGTGGACACATTCGTGATGATAATTTTGGTAATGTCATGGAACACTTCTACGACAACACAGGTATGACTATCTTGATTCTGCCATAAAATCGTCATGGATGTACATGCATGACAGAAAACGTGACCTACTATGACAAACACGTATCATCACGGAAGTTTATTTTTTTGTAGTGGAGGGATGGACTGGCTAGCGGTGGGAGTACGGTGGGCGGTGAGGCCTGTGCGGCGGCACAGCTAGCCACTGGAGGCAGGAGCAGGTGGTCTCGCCGGAGCTGGTTTGGGTGGCTTGTGCAAGAAGAGCAGCGATTGAAGAAGTAGCAGGACCGTTTGATTAAAACCCAATGGTCACTGCTGCTAGAATTGTTTGTTGACTAAGTTGACAAAGCCCTGCGTACGCGTCAACTTAGTAGGCCCACAGGTCAGGCTCTGAACCGGTGTGCCCTAGATGTCAGTGGGAGGAATCATTTTTTTCACGTAATAAGGAGGTAGTTGCTTGCGTGCGGCCATGGACCGTGGGGGTTCGTACTATCAGCCTATCCATGTACATCCTTATTCCGATGGCTGTCGTTTGTTGAATGTTGAGCACGATGCGCCTAGAGAACCAACACGGTGGACGACGGTGAGGCCTAGGAATGGAACGACCCGGAGCTGGCGAAGACACAGCAGTGGATGCCCATGCTAAGGAGCGTAGGACGGTTGACTGGTTCGGCTGCAGCGTGAGGCTGCCATCACCGGAGAATAACAGGAGGTGCGGGTGGGTAGAGGTTTGGCCGGGCCAGTGGAGGGAGTAGGGTGGGCTGGTGAAGCCTGCGCGGCATCATAGCCGGACACAAGAGGAGGGAGCAGGCAATCCCACCGGTCCTGGTTTAGGCGGCTGGAGCAGGAAAATCAGAGATTGAAGAAGCACGTCGGCCATTGGATGGACATCCAACAGTCACTTCTGCTAGAATCGTGTGTTGACCGACAAAGCCTTGCGTAAACAAGTCAGCCTCGAAATCTGTGGCGTGTACAACCCATTTGATATTATTTTTATACTTTACTACCCATTTGCTAATTCATATGGAATTTATTGCAGCCCATTTTCCATTTTTAGAATTGTTGCCCATTTTCCGGTCAGTGCCACGGTTAAAATTTTGAACTAAAAAATGTGCGAAATTTTAAGATTCGCATATTTTTGCTGGGGAACAAAATATTCTTAATCCAAAAATTAGTAGCCATACTAAAACAAATTTAAAAATAAAGTAGTACTATGTCATGTTAAAATCCAATGAAATATGAAATATCAGTGAAGAACAAAAACAAAAAAGGAAACTAATTGCCCATTTGCTATAATTTTTTTGGAATTTGCAAACCCTTTCATATTACTTTTAAGATATACTGCCCATACTCTTTGGCCATGCCGGAATGCATCCCTCCACGTCTTGAAAGATTTGCAGCCCAGTAAGTCGGAGAAAACAAATAGGCCTATCTTGCGTATTCTTCAAAAAGAAATAGTGGGCTACTTTCACAAAGAAAAAACTGCTAGGCTAGTCATGTTGTTAGACGGGCCATGGATACCGCACAACCCAGTTTATAGCCTGTTCCTCGAAACAAATCCTCAAAAAAAAAGTTGTGCAATTTTGTTGTTAATTGACTATACATTGACAATGATGTGGGTCCCAGATATCAGTAGGGTGGATTAGAGTGAAAAAATGAGGGGTGCATCTGAGTAGTAAAAGAGGCGCTTGCTTGTGTTCGGGAGTGGACTTGGTGGGTTCATACTGTCATACTCACAACTATAGTCCTCTCCCGATTCACTATGTTGACAGGGCCGGACGGCGGCACCGCGGCGAGCGCACCAAGGCGGAGGATAAAGTGGTGGCGCCAATGTGTTGGGCTGGGTTCGGCATTCTTATCGAAAAATAATAATGGACCGGAACTATTTACGACATTGACTACAATTTGCATGGGTCCGCTAGTTGCAGGAAGAAAATGGTGGGAGAAAAAAGACCGGTCACTATCTTTGCCTAAGAATAATATCGACTGAATGTAATGACACTCTCATAGGAAATAATATCCTCCTGTTAAAATTTGACTTTTCAAATCGCGAATTTAAAGAACTGTTGCATGAGCATTTAGCTTTATTTATTTACTTATTTATGTTTAGGGGACCATGAGCATGTACCTAGGCCGGATTCATGTGAGAGCCTCCCTTCTCGTTGATTAAGGGCTCCTCTATTGGGCCTTCATTAGTGGGCTGCATCCGTATCAAAAATAGTATGCGCTATGTACGGTACGGGACACTAAAGGATCGGACCATGAAACGACTTCCAAAACATTGTGTTTGTCGTTCTAACAACACATTTATTCAACCAACAGAAGAAATATACTACTGATTGTACATTGAAAACAGCAGCAGCAGCAACCAGGATTGTGGGTGCAACAGAAGCAGTAAGCAAGCCAGAAGAGTAAAGACGTAGCTCTCTCTTCCAAAACAATCATCAGCCATCATTACAAAAGGGCTACCAAAAAATAACAAGTGTATGCATCAAACTAAATAAAGATCCTACTACACCAAGTGTACGCATCTAACTAACTGGCTCAGTTAGACGTTACTATTTATTGAGCTGTGGAGATTGGTTGATGGCTTGAACCAAATGGCTGCCCGACGGGGGAAACTCCAGCCAGCAGTTCAAAGTTTGATACTTGTGACCCTCTCTCCTACTTTGGGCTATAGAGCGTGGCGACACATATTAGGGTATGGTGCATGGAGAGACGCATGGTACGCTGTGTACACATAGTTTTGCTTGCTGAACAAAACTGTGCTGCCATCATGATCCTTGTTGTTGGTTATCTCCTGGTTAATCGGATAATTCAATCCGAGAAAGAGAGAGCGTGTACCAAGCCTACTTACCAGCCTTCAGCCAAAAATTCCTAAAGGCCCGGAGAAGCTGGGATCCTGCTCAAAGACCTTGCAGTGACTGTGATTGTATTCCGTGAAACAACACGTCCGGTATATGCGAACGATCATCAATTGTTCGCCATCGTCTGATCGAGCCAGTAACCACCTGCAACTGCCATGCCGCTTTTCTTTGAAAGGTTATGGATAAGGAAGGGTAGGGACACCAGGCGTCCTACAACATCATATCAAGTTGGAGTCAAATAAAAAAGGGCTCGTACTATAGTCAATCTTAAGAACAACATGTTATGAGCATGAATATTTTTCCAGTAAATGTTGACAGTAATATAAGCAAGCCATCATGATATCATAGGAAAGTAACATACTGCTGTAACAGTCGTTTGTAGCGATGACTAGAGTAGGCCAGCAATACGTCCAACCATAGAAGGAGTCCACAGCATAAATTAAGCCCTTGTGTTCAATGGCATCAGAGAACCATGGAGGATGTATGATCCTGCGATGGACGTGCAAATTTATCCACTTACCGCAGTGTCCTATCAGATAGGTGAGACCGCGGTTGAAGAGCGCAATTAGCCTGAAGTCTTTATAATTTGTAGATCTTATGAGCACTTGGCAGATTACAACCTTGAGCAAATCAAACTTGGTATCATGTTGGCTACTGTAAGATTCCAAGTATTCTAGGCCACGGTGCCAAAGTAGTGCAGTGTTAATAGAAGGAAGGGGGATCAATCACCGGGTGTAGACCTCCACGAGCATCTAGCTGCCGCGACCGTCGACGAGCACCATCCAAGACGTGTTCATGCCGACACAGTACATACCGTTAATGTAGTTGACGGTGACGGGGATCAGATCATAGTCGAGGGGGTTGATGCTCGCCACCCTATGATCATTATGCTGTGTGACACGCCATTTCTAAAGATCAAGCGGCATCAGCAAGCAAGGAGCTGGCTTAAAAAGCTCCGGCCTGAGGGCTTTTATTAAATGGTACAGCCCCGATGAGCATGCGACGAGCGGCATTATACTGAGATTGTCCACACGCGAAACAATGAGCTTGATTACCTCTATGGGGAGCCAATTCCAGCCACTCTTTTGGCGAACGCTGCTCGGTTCTACCATTTTTAGTGCTTGGTTTTCGGAAGAGGGGGAGGAGCCTAGCAGGGATGGAAGATTGGACGATTATGTGGGAGGAGGATGGAGAAGCGAATATGTGCTGCGAGAAGTGGACAGGTGATGATGACAATGTAGCAGCAGCACGCCGCTTGATTTACGAGACGCATCCCAGTAGCATAGGGTCATATCGATACCAGACATCTTGCTTGAGTGATCACATTACTAGTACAATAAACTACAGTACCTACTACTATGCCCTAGTTTTTTTGCATATAGTGGAGTAGGACTCTCCTCTACTACTAGCACCAGAGGGGTAGTATATTGTAAAATAGTTACAAACTTCAATGCCCGAGCATGGAACAACTACGAACCGCCATTGGTATTAACTCCAATCCCCAGCAAATGTTCGCTGGGAGACATAGCAGTTGCAAATGCCCGTGACGCGGTTACAATACGTGTGTAAGGGTGTCGGTTTTTGTCAAATACTATGGCTTAAAAACAGGCCGCCGTCGGATGGAAATCTGACGGTTATGTGGGATTCGCCAGGATTGGGCTCGTGGCGAACAATCGCCAGATATCTTTACTAAAAAAAGGTTAAAACACCTGGGGCTATAACTTGCACCGGCTGACCACTAACACCCGCGATGCAGTTATAGTACTAACATAGTTGTAAAATGGTCAAAGAATGTGCCTACGTGGTGTTTGGAATTATATACAAACTAGCAAGATGCCCTTGCATTGCATGGAACATCAAGATGCATTTTTTTACAAAACACCTGTGTAGAAACTAATGATATCTCGAGAATTTCATCGGAAAAATGGTATCTCGAGAATTTTATTGAAAAAAATGATATCTCAAGAAAGATGAGAGATAAGGTGAGGAGTGGGGCGTGGTGGTGACTGGTGGTCGGACTGGGCGGAGGCATGGGGATGGATGGCACCGGCAGCGGCCACCAGGCCAGATTGTTCGAGAGACTTCCTTTTTTAATTGCTCAGCAATGAGGTTGTGGGACATAAGGATGAACGAGGCAAGGCCTTATTTGCAAATGTGGAGAGGGATGTAGGTATCTTTTTGCAAAATTGTCATAGTTTCCTTCCTATCCGTCAGATATAGATCGGACGGCCTATATTGCAGGATGGCAGGCACACCATCATCACCAACTCTGTTTTTTATCTAGAGACTGGGGAAGTACTAGGGAGTACTAGTAAGGACACCATCTACTACTTCGTGTGCTACTCTTGCGCTCCATTCGGCGGGCCAACATCCCCTACAGCCACTCCCTCATGCGCTCCATTCGGTGGGCGCAACGTCCCCTACAGCCACTGCCTTTCATGGACGGCCTGGTCGATGCCTGCAAGGTGCCCAGTGTCTACGAGATTTTCGGCTATGAGAGGTACGTCGACCATCACTCGCTGGCGGAGCATAGTTCCAAATGCGCGCACAGGCCCTGCTACTGCTATGAGTGCACGCCGCCATTTGAGTGCTCGCCGACGAGCCTCGTGCATCACCTCACGGCACCGTCCGTCAATCACTACTGGCCCGCGACAGTGAACATCAAGTATGAGACGTGCTACCCATTCGCCGTGCCGGAGTCGCTGGAGGATCAACGCCGCCTACTAGTCGCGGAGGAGGACGGCAGTGTCTTCCTCTTGGCCGTGCGCACCGGCAAGGCCTGGGCAGGCCACCGCCCCATCTCTGTAGTGTGCGTCAGGGGAAACGCCGCTGACGCTGACATGAGGCTGGTGTACAGGTGCGTGCTTACTGTTACTTCCGCTCCGAAGTACGAGGGCGCCCATGCCGCCTCCATCACACTGACTAGGACTGTGCCGAGCTGCTCCGTTCTCGGCAATGTGGACATGGAAGACGCCTGGTATGATTTTCATCCCAAGATGATGCACGGGTTCTCCATGGAGGTTCACCTGGTCATATGCATTACCAAGTTAGTGGTTCATCATTATTCTTCGCTGAATGCAATCCGCTGTCTAAGCATGTGGAGACTTCTTATTTATATAGTATAGAACCTTCCATACATGATCTTGCTCTATTAGAGTATCGCGCTTGAATAAAAGTATATCCATTTATGGTTTAGTCTAGAATCTTCCATGTATGTTTTTGCTCCATTGGAGTTCTCGCTTGCCATCTATCTAATACATAATTAAAACAAGAGTCAAATAAGCCACCACGTTCGTCCACATATGCTAATCTTTTTTACACCATTTGATTAGAATAACAATGGTTGAGATTTAAAGGTTCTTACGTAACATGTAAAAATATATGTACCAACAATATTGAACTTTCATGTTGTCACGTTAGATCATATAGAAGCATAACGTACGTGGAAAAAAGAAAGGCGTGCATTGACATGAGACCAGGATTGCAATAGGAAATACATGTTGTGCTTTGTGTCACGTCCAAATATACTGGACACGTGTCTAAGGCAATCACAAGACAAGGAAATATATATGTATTTCCATCCAAGAGTTAGAGGCAAGCACGACATGAAAATACATTAGGAAACAGAATCCCACGTGGACACGATTCCAAACTCCAACTCTCACAGATGCGTGCATGCAAATAAGATTTCAGATGCAACATACAGAATCCCATGACCATGGAAAACCAAACACATCTAGCCGGCCAAACCACACACCCAAGAAAGTAGAAGCCAGCCTGAACAATGTGACCAAAACACAACCACAAAACTAAAAGTCAGCCGATACTATGCCCAACAAAGATCAAAGCCAGGAAAAACTGCAGTTTCACATGCAACTTGGTGTCGGCGCCGGACGATGTCATGCCCAACCTTTGAGCTACTCAAAAAAAAAATGAAGCCAACCAAATCTTGGCCATGACCAGCACACATCCAATATTGAAGCAAGCCAAATCTGCTGCCCGGCTAAGCACACCATCAATAAAAGAAGATTCTATAGCAGGCAACGCAACGTTGCTCGATGAAAGACAAAGTCATGCCAAAGCATGCTCGACGCCCGACGAAGCCACAGCCAACTGCTCCAATCAACGTCGGAAGAAGTGGCGCCAAAGCACTTCTCGCCTGAATCATCAGATTTGCTAATTGTTATTTAGCAAGCTTACTTTTTGCTTGACACTCGACAAAGTCATGCCCAACCTCCTTCTGAGTTACCCTGAATCATAAAGGTGTGTAGTTATTATTCCGGATACAATCTTCATAGGAATATTGACTAAGAAAGTTCTAGCTTTCTTGCAGAGAAAACAATGGCATACAAGAAGCATGGCGACTCCACAACAAGGAAGCAAAACTGGAACATTGAAGTGAAACTAATGAGAATGTGGGGACTCAAATCTACACCCAACGAGCTTATGAGCCTCAATATGATCTAGATGGAAGGGTTATTCCATAAGATATTTAATTGCAGATTGTTCCATCATTTTAAAACTAAAACAACTTTTGTTTTTTTGTGAAAGTCCTCCTTCCTCTGGACAAAGATTACATTAGAGGTGCCTCAACCCGAAAGAGCATACAGTCACTAAGTATATTTTGATTGTTCTTATAGGGCCAAACAATTCATGCTAATGTCTGGGAGAATATGATACACATAGAAATAGAAGATAAATGAAAAATCTATGTATGCATTTGACAATTTGAAAGGTGAAAAGATCAGCACAAGGTTATCCACATTACTACTTCGATATTGCTGGCGAAGACATATTACAAGAATGGACCGAGAATGATAAACGACGCTCAGGTATGTCTATACTTTGTAGTTGTAAATAAGATTTTTTTAGGTAATTAATCTTTACAATTAACTGATTAATCTCCAATAGATGTCATTTGATTACTCACCAAATGAATCATGTGGAATCAAGAATAAGAGGAAATAACTCATAACCTTCATATTTCTGTCAGATTGAAATTATTTACTAGAGTAAGTGCACAATGCATACCCATTCTTCAAATATTAATTGGACTTCAACCATTGTTGTAAGCATTAACCTTTTCCGCTTATACTCTTTAGGGGTAATAATCCTTACAGTAACCTCCACAATAGTGCAAAAGTTCAACGCTAAGTCAAGTAACATTACAAGCTCTTCTTTTTATTTAGTAATAATATCTAATATATTTATCATTGTCTAACTAGGGTTGTACCTAAAGTGAATCAGTGCCATAAGAATATATACAAATCTAGAATATCTGAAACTCGGGAACTTCTTGACAAGTACGAGACTGTATCCTTTATTATTTATGAATTAATGAATCACATCCAAAAAATATTTATTAGTAGCTTATCCAGTGAATCTAAGGTCTATTTTATTTACTGAGATAGATAAAGCATACTTAACATCTACCAACAATGACACCTATTAGATAAAAAATAATATACTGAGATAGTGTCTGTTAGCACTAACAGAACCATGTCATGTTGTAAATTTCGAAATACATTCAGACATGCACTTTTTTGAATTGTATGTTCTGCAATTTTAAAGTTGTGGAATCAAAAAAAATGCAATATATTTACATTAGCAAATATATAGTAAGATTACTTGATAGCATGTGAATGTTGCCACTATGTCCTTAATGTAGAAAAGATTCAATACTTTCTTCATATTTTTTATACTTTACGGCTATTTTTTCTAAGTAAAAATTACCTGAACATATATTAGTTCACCATTACCAGCGCGTTCGTCAAAAGGCTGGACATTCAGCACATATACGCCTACCAACCAGAGTTCTACATATTACCTATGCTTCACTTCACAACTTGAATAAATTATGTTTTCCTAATCTGTATGGTGGAAGAACAATAGAAGGGAACTTACCTTGCTTCATAAGCTTAATAGCAAAACATGATACAAGCTGATCAGCATGCTCTCCAGTGTATTTCTTCATAAGCTTTTCTATCGGCTCTCGCACGCTCGCACGCTCTCGCGCCGCGCGCCACTCCAACGGC